>NC_028645.1:30842847-30903301 GCF_001406875.1 Solanum pennellii
ATTTTAGGTTTCGATCGTTGAAGGCCTTCTGAGACGACATTGAAGAAGATTTGAAATTATAAATCATCCAAGTAGGGTAGGTCCTCATTTTCCGAGGTTAATGCAATTATCAAGCTAATGAATTTGTTTAAGTTTTAAGACTCATATGTTCTTTCCTTTTCATTTAGTACTGAAGATTGTATAGCCTATATGTGGATTTATTATATTGATGTATGGGATATGACCAATTGATATACTCCTATTTTAGATGGTTATGAGATGAGACACTCTTTTAAGACTATGTTAAATATCTGATATATCTATGTGCAATAAAAGTAGAAGACTATGTAATATTCTTATAAAAAGGGTCTATTTAAACTCGATATGAATATATCACGTGTATGCGAAAGGTATATATAATCCTGATGATAAGTAGAAAACTTTAAAATTTTCCGAAATTTTAACCTTTGAATATAATGATGTAAACTAAGAGGCTAGTCTTAGTCCTCTCATAGAATGCCGCCACCGGTTACGTCTAGGGGGTGCTCCCCGGATGTGACAAAAGGTTTAAAGTCAATAATAACCTAGGAATGCTAAGGTGAAATTTGAGAAAGGAGGTGGTTCTCAAGTTGGCAAGCCTACATGCGCCACTTGTGGGAAGAGGCATTACGGGGAAATACTATTGAGTACCGGGTGTTGATTTGGATGTGAAAAAATGGACACAAAGTGAGAGATTGTCCTACTAGAGATGGTAAGCAAGTTGCTCCTAATGTTCCGAAAGATGATGCTCTGAAGAAGAGGCATTTCTATGCAGTCTGGGCTTGAGGAGCAACGTCGTTTGAGGGTTATAATAATGATGGTAAGTTCTTGAATTTCTTTAGTGTCATGATCTCCTTCTAAGTCGGGGAGTATGGTTAGCAGATGGGATAGATCGTCATAGTTGCATGATGCATGTGCATGGTGTTTAGAAGTGTTGTTGGAATTAAATTTCATTGATTCCTTGTATTGTGTATTTTATGAAGTTATGATTATGTTTAATACTGTATTTATATGGTTTTATCTTGCATAATAGTATGTTTCCATCATCAATTGCCTAAATGTTACATTTTTGGATTTTTGAAGCATTTTCACAGTAGCATTGATAGTAGTTCACTGTAACATTTTTGAAAAAATTGACTAAATTATTCTTTTGTTGAAAATTGTTATAAGGTTGTTATAACTGATGTGTATGAGCATGATAATGAAAACAAAAGGAGTTTTCGCTATTTGGAATGAAGGTTGTTAGCCTTACGACATGATGAGTTGTAGAATTTCTTCTAGTTTCTTGTTGTGTTGTGAGTCTCTTAATTATGGCAAATTGATATTTTCTTCTTTGTTGTGTGTTTTATAATGTGTTATGTGGTATGGTTATATGTTTTTAACTGAATCTTTACTAATGGAAGTGTTCGAAGAGTGGCAAGTGTCATTCGAGGACGAATGTTGTCCAAATGGGGGAGAATGTAACAGCCTAACACAAACTAAGGTGAACTAGACCTTCATGATTCTTTCTTGACATAATTTTGTAATAAAAAGAGTTATATTAGTTTAATTAGACAGTGTGTGAAGTTTTGTTAAGTTTGGAGGTCAAACGTCCAAGAACGTCCATGACGTTCAGAAGATATGCCTTTGAAACTGCTTGTGTGTTCTCATGTGTTTGTGTGAGTTTTACGTGTTTGTTTTGTTTAAAATATGTATGGGATGTTCCTATTACCTAGAAAAATAAGTTTAGGGGTTTAACGTTTGGGTAAGACCCCACGTAGGACCCACAAGGGGCCCTAGAAAAGGACCCCATCTCTTGGCAAGAAGTTGCCAAGCATTTACCAACTGACGACCCAAGGGACGGTCAGTTTGTCAACAAACGGTCCGTCGACCATAAGCGTCGACTGGAAATGCAAGGAAGGATATCCTTATCTTCAATGAAGTTATGTACCAACCTAAAACCCTCAACTAACGGGTCGTCGATGGACAAACCGTTCGTTTGTTGGACCCATCTGTGAAGACTGCCAAAAGCTGTCACTTTCCTATAATGACTTTGGTTGTTTGGTAAATTCTCCCCATGTATTTTAAGAACCTTGGAAGATATTTTTAGGGTCTAGTAGGTATATTAAGTGTTCAAACCCTAAGACCTCATGTTAGACTCCATTTCGTAAAACCAAAAACCCCTCTCTCATAAAAGACTCTCTCAAACTCCATAGAAGCTAGAAGTTAAGAAGAGCAAGGAGGGCTGTTGGTGGTCGATTTCTTCATCAAAATCAGTGGGTTTCTTCTATTTTGAGGTATGGTAGTCATCCTTTAACTCTTTTCCATTCAAGGAGCCTCTTTCTACGATATTTCAAAAAGAGTTTTCCAACCGTAACATCTTCTATCTTTTATTCTATATATGGGCCTTGCATGAAAAATTTTCTAATGATTCAAATATGATGTTTCTAATGTTATTTGGTGATTTTAATACTAAAACTTCAATGAAATCATGTTATATCTTTTTATCAAATTTTGGCCTAAGAAATGGGTTGAATGAGCATAATATTGTTGTCTTTGATCATTGGTTTCGTTTTATTGATGTTTTTTTAGATACTTCCCTAAGGTCTATATTATTATGAGTTTTTGAAGGAATTATTATGGGTAGTGAAATCTTGGATTTAAGGGGTAAGTTGCTTATGTTGTTTAGCTTTAATTATGAAATGCTCTTGAGTGGTATGGTCCACCTTTGGTGGCGGTGTTTATTTGAATTGTATGAATGTGTAGTTACTTGTGCATTGTGAATGAGTACTTGAAGGCATATTATGTGAATAAAGATGAAAATGAAGTTATTCTTGTTAATGTTTCTAATGAAGCTTGTTATGAAAAGTATGCTAAGTATTATGTCTAAGTGACTTACATGATTATATGAAGTATGTTAAATTGTGTGATGTGATTAATGAAGTTCTAAGCATATCTAGATTGAAATGTAAATGAAATGATGCTTATGTGCAAGGTGTATTCACATGTACACACACTCACACCTTAATGAATGAATGAAGCTAAGTTCAGTAAAAAGGAGAGTTTTGGGGTGAACACTCTTCGTGAGTTGAGATGAAGTGTTTAGTAGCAACCTCACTACATCTTACACAACTGGAAATTTCCATGACTTATAATAGAGCATAATATGTCAAGTAATAATGATTTTAGGTCAAAATAAGTGTAAATAAATTTTGAGAAGTTTTGAGTCATAGAATTAAAGAAAGGTCTTAACGTTCGAAAACTAGAAAAGTATAACTAGATGACGTCCCTATATTTGGGGAAGGTCTCGGAGGGTCAAATGAACTCTGAATATTGTAAAAATATTATGGATAAGTAGAGTGTAGTATATAGAGTTAAAAATTTCGATAACAATACACCAAAGGACCACCGGAAGGGTCATTGGGAAGGACCCCAACATGGGTGGGCAGGCTGCCAAAGCAGCCTGCGTAAGTCAGGATTCAGTGGGCTGCTGCGCGATGCACAACCCACATGGACCTTAGTGGTTCAAGTTTTATTTTCCAAATAGAGAATGTGTGTTGTCTCTGCAACGAGGAGCCACTTCCAATATTCATAAAAAGTCGTATTTTGGGTGTTTTGACTTCACAAATAAATAAATTTAAGTGAGGGGTATGTTGGGTAATTTAATGGATGAATATATAATATATTAGGGTCATTTTAAATTAAAATTTATCACTCAAATAAGTCCCACAAGTTGAACTCAAAAAGCTCTCTCTTTACCAAAATTCTCTCATTCCTCAAAAACTTCAGTCAAGACCAAAAGTTCTCCAAGAAGAAGATAAAGCCTTCAAGTTTTCCAACTCGATTTCGTGGTTTTCTCAACTATAAGGTATGGTTCTTTCACTCTTGGTAATTCTATCCACAAGAGGTCCTTCAAAAGATTATTTCTAAATCCCCCAAAACAAGGGTTTTTCTCCTCACATGGGTCTTCTTTCTAAAACGAAATTGTGAGTTAATTGTAATGAATTATGATGAATTAATGGTTAATTGAAGAATTCCTAGGAGTTTTCCCTTGACCCATGTCTTTCCCCTAAATCCCTAATTTCTTGGATTGATTAGGGTTAATTGTTGAGGGTGATGAACATGTCACTTGTTTACTTTGATTTATTTTGTTAATACTTCATGAATTACCCTATTTCATACGTTGGTTATGAGTTCTTAGGTATTGAAGTATGATGTCCCATGAAGGGCAATAAGGCATGATCTTCATTTTACTTTGATCTCAATTATGTTAGGTAAAATCTATTTATGTCATAATGACGTTATATCTAATTTAATTGTTGTGATGTTTTTACAAGGATCCCTCATCCCTAACCATAGATCTATGAATTGTCGATGAAGTACGTAATTATGTTGTGCTATGACCATTATATGATTGAATGTAGTTTCTTATGATTGTAATGTTGGGTCTAAAAGTGAAAGGTGTCACATCCCGAAACCACACCCTAGAAGCTAGGGTGCAATCTTGGATTGCGACCAGCGTATTCAACCTCTCGTAGGTCTCATACAATCCTCTCATATCATTTATCGTATATACATAATGAAAAGTAGTGCGGAATTAAAACTTTTCATAAAAATAATTTAGAAGTCTTAAACTCTTTCATATATGTAAAAATAGGAAAACACTATGTCTGAATTAATCATCTTAAGACACGACAATACTTTGGACACGCCCCATACGAATTTAAAACATACTACTATATAACTTCATAAAGGAAACATAAAATGACATATATTCCCTCGAGTCAAGTGAGGACAAACTTCAACTCTTCATGAACGATCTCCTTGTCCAAGTCTTCTTCTCAAAGCTTTTCACCTACAAAGAAATATAGATAGAAAATAAAGCATGGAATTAGTACAACCCCATGTACTAAGTGTGGCATTATGCATATAAATCATGAAAATGAACTTTATTTGAAATATGCATCTTTTCATTAAAATATCATAAATTCATCATAAGAATAACATTTAGCAACTTAAAATTACATAATAAAACACTTAAACAAATTATCACAACATAAGACTCACATTAAAGTGAGTTTACTTCACTGTACGGTGAAGTCTGTCACAGTGAAGTCTAAGTACTCTCTTTTGAACACCTTCTAGCATGCAGTCTTCTAACCAAAGTCATCCTAAGATTCACTTAAGTCACACAAAGTGAGACCGCCCATACATCTTCCCTAGATGTGCCTAAACGATCATCAAGATTACTCATAATGAGGCACATACACGCATACAATACATCAACATACATAACATATAAAATATGTCAATCTCCCCTACCAAGGCTATAAAAAGACTTACTCAAGTAATCCTAGAAGAGATCGCCCATACATTCACTTCAAGACTACCTAAATAATAATTAAGACTTCCTAGGTTTAGATCATGTCAAATATATCAAGCAACTTACCTAATTAGAGTCATTCTCAAGACTTCCAAAGATAAGACATGAAGAGATCATTCTTTATAACCTCATCACACTTTAACTGAGGAATCCTTAAGTCACATTATATTAGGTACTCATTCATTTACATTCAAACAATGGTCTTAGACAAGACCTAGGGACTCTTATTAACATCTTCAAAGTCTATTGTGCAATGTCTAAGTAGCGTCCCATACCACCACCTAAACTTCATAAAACTTATTTAATGCTAATAGATATCACATATGATGAGAATAGGCAATAAACGACATTGCCCATAGTAGCAAAGCATGGAATCCAATGTTCTATCCTACTTCGATGAGGTGTTCTACTTTCCAATTGTGTGTAACATTCCGGAAAATTACACGTCTAGTTAAGAGTCCGATAAGTCTTTATGAATGCGTATTGGGGGTACATAGGCATTCAAATGCACAATATTGAGAAATATTGGGCATAATATAGAAAATCGGCTAACGGGTGCTAGCCAATTTTTATGTAATACCCAAATAAGCAAAATATATTCGAAGCTTGTTTAAAAATTGTACCTGAAAAGAAGACCCTAAGATAAAATTCAATCACCATATATAGCAATGCATTAGGAAGTAGGCATCCAAGTGTAGAGCCTAATACCCTAGTACATTACCATTTAAAATGATCATGTAGAGTTAGAAGTTCCCAAGAAAATAGTGAGGATCCTTGGGACAATAAGTAAATATTCCAAATGAACCTTCAAATTAGTTAGCTGGGAAAGTACACACAACACATGTGCAAACAGGCCGAGGGGACTACCCTAACCGTTTTGCTTCAAACGGTTGGGGGGACAACACACATACGGATCAAACCTCGTTGGACCATGCCCCCTAACCTGTACTAGACCCTAACTAACCCACTAAGGGACCCGACAACCTAGGAACTGGTCTGGTGACACCTAACTGCATAACTAGGTAAGAGACAACCTAGTACCTAACCTAGGATGGTCCAAAAGGTTGGTTATGGTCCTAACAACTTAGGGGTACTTTAGTAATTAGCCTAGGTTATTTAATTAATTATTTAAGAAACTTAATTAATTAATTTAAATGGACAAAACTAAAATAACTAAGCAATTTCAAGATTTCAATTAAGACAAGAAAGAGACAACCTAGTACCTAACCTAGGATTGTCCGAAGAGTTGGTTATGGTCCTAACAACTTAGGGGTACTTTAGAAATTATACTAGGTTACTTAATTAATTAATTTAGCAACTTAATTAATTAATTGAAATGGACAAAACCAGAATAACTAAGCAATTTCCAGATTTCGGTTAAGACAAGTAAGAGACAACCTAGTACCTAACATACGATTGTCCAAAGGGTTGGTTATGGTCCTAAAAACTTAGGGGTACTTTAGTCATTAACCTAGGTTACCTAATTAATTAATTTATCAACCTAATTAATTAATTTAAAAGGATAAAACCGAAACTACTAAGGAAATTTCAAGATTTCGGATAAGACAAGAAAGAGACAACCTAGTACCTAACCTAGGATGGTCCAAAGAGTTGCTTATGGTCCTAAAAACTTGGGGGTACTTTAGTTATTATCCTAGGTTAACTAATTAATTAATTTATCAACTTAATTATTTAATTTAAAAGGATAAACCGAAACCACTAAGGAAAAATACAGATTTTGGTTAAGACAAGATTCGTCTAATCCTAGTAAATCTAGGAGGAGCGTTTTTGTAATTAGCTAATTGGTAAAACTTAATTAGGTTATATATTCCTAGTAGAATTAGTGAACATTAATTTCTTAAAGGCTTATACACGTTATTCACCAAAAAACGCCCAACTCATACAAGAGAAAAACGTTAGAACCCTAGACGATTTCAAGCAAGCATTCTTCAAGTTTTTTCGCGCAAAGTTCAAGGTGATCTTCATAGATTTAATTCTACAATAAGTTATGGGTTTTCTCTCCTGGAATTATTTCTCCAAGAGGCTTTTCAAACGTTTTTCCAACAGATCGCATGTTCATCTCCCTAGTTCTTCCGATTTCCAATTCTTGTAGAATTAGTAGTGTAATGCTCGATGCATTGTTAATTGTATGTGGTGTTAAATGATCATTATTTTTATGTTTATTTATTTATAAGTCGAGTGAAATATACATGTTAGATCCACATAAATAGGGTGTTATTTACATGAGATGTTGAATGTTGTAATGGCTACTTGTGTTCGAGAATATGAATTTGTTATGAATTTTTCATTGAATTGTTTATATGTTAATCGAAGGTTAAAAGTTGAATTTTTTAACATATTAGATTACTATAATGTATTTGTGAATAATTGGTATGGCTAGGGATAATATTATGACAAGTAACTGGTCAAACTGTTAATAATGCCAACAAATTAGCTAACAAAACTATTTTCAACCATATTACTCCAAAAAGTCATTCTAATGTCCACATCAATGAACTCATAACATAGGGTATGCCAATCTATGGGACAAGTCCCAACATACCCTATCCACACGAACTTGTGAATGTAATAGCATTTTATAAGAATAACAATTTATAACAAAAAATGATACAATGTTAGTAAATAACGTGAACAAGTTAAGGTGAGAAAAGAAATAACTAATATCTTAAGTTATGAAATTGACCTAATATAGATTGCTAGAAAGAAATAAGACAAGTATCAAATACACTTAATCGTTATGTCAAGAATACTCACATAAGAAGTTGCCAGAGTCCGTGACACAAGTCTCACTCGCACTATGATGATAATGTAAAAAATACTTAAGATCATATTCATCAAGTAAAGAAAGAGATGAGCAGTCATCCATAGAGTTAAGTAAAGCTCATAACTAGAAGCAAGCTTCCATAATGTGTGAGTAAACTCTAAAAGATAATAAGATAAAAATCTGAGCTTAGCACTGATAGACTAGTAATGAGCTTGTGCCTGTACATGTAAGTCTCATGAGAAGATAGCCAATATGTGAATGATTAAATATCTAAAGTTAGGTGTCTTTATTATAATGTGAAGATTGTCTTGCCTCATACGCTATTGTGTGTTGTGTGGTCTATGCTTGAAAAGAGTATTGTAGTCTCAAGAGGGTTGATGCCTAAATAGGTTGTTGATAGACATTATGTGATCATGTTGACCAATGTATACACACACTCACAGATTATGCATGCTTACAATGTAGTAAATGTTCATAGTGTCTAATGAATGGTTGTTCTGATATTCACTAGTGTCTAGTACCATGCATGTAATGTATATGTATGTGAAGTATGTTTTGTATTTCCTTACTAAGATGAATTGATAGGTTTACTATTATGGGAAAGGGTATGGGACCTTTTCTATACATTGCACATATATACCTTGATAGGACAGTTCCTAGGTTTGGGTTCTATGTGCACGAATATGATGTACGGTCATGTGTGGTCTTAATGTGTTATGTGAATGTTTTTATCACATATATGTATATAAACACACACATGAATGATGTTCTATTCAATAAAAGAGCCTTGGAAGGTGTGCTCAAATGTATCCTCAACTAGATAGTGTTAATACATATGCTATGTCCATGTGAAAGGGTTTCTCACATGAATTAGGTTGATGAACTTCATCTATGACCTATGAATTAAGCATATGAGGGGATGACTCTCCTAAATCTATGTTTTATAAAGAAATGATAATAAAGACTTCTTCAATAAAGGGAACTTAGCTTAGAACCGAGTGAACTTGTAGATAAGGGGGTGACACTTTCACACAAAGGGAAGGTAGGGTTTACTACGGTCTCATGTGAGAGAGTTAACTTTCCCAAATAGGGGAGTTAGGGTTCACTACAGTCCTCACGGAGTGGATAGCCTCATAACCCAAAAAGGGTGTAGAGTGATATTTCCATGTTTGCCCCCAAGTTCCATAAAATATGCTTGCCACATAAGATCTAGCAAGTGATATCACTTAATATGCTAGCATGTGTTAATGTTCTACCTTTGCTAGGTAGGAACACCTTCCATGGTGTAGGCTCTACAACACCAAATTCAATGTTTAGCACGCATGGTCTTAGTGTTTTTTAAGGCTATAGTTTCCCCAAAGTAAAATGGACAATGAAAGTAAATGACTAGGACCCTAACTAGAATGACTTAAGGGATGTTACTTAGGATATGTGGCAGTAATGAACCCATCTAGACATTGCACAAGTATCTCCTTAGGAAGTTCTAGGAAGGGGTTCTATTGCAGGTGTCTTTGTATATGTTCTTTATGCATGGTATGAGTCTATATGACTGATGTTGATCTTATTGACTATATGATGAAGGTCTTGCTTGACATAAATGAAGTTGTCTTCACTTACTATATTGATGTATGACTTGGATGTAAAGGTTTGTGGCCTTATTGTAGGCTTACTAGGTCTGTGTGAGGTTATGGGGCCTTACATATATATTGCACTAGTAGACTTAGATTGGGCGCATGGGTTAGGTCTTATGTAACAAACCTAAAATGACCATGCTAAGTAATGCATAATATATCTGGAATGCCTAGATTAGACCGGGTTCACACAGATTGATGCACATAGAACCAGACCTCTAAACCCTTGGAACAGCCAAGCCAACTAACTTAGGGAGTTAGTTGAGCTAGTAAAGGTTGGGCCCAGCCATGTAGGACTCCCGAATATGAAGATTTACTCAGATGAGTCTTTATCAGTCTTAAAAAGGGGAAATCTTAAGTTTAGAGGGTGTAGGGGTAAAATGGTCTTTTTACAGGATAAGGGTAGTATCACAATTACCCTAAGTATTTAATTAATTATTTAATCAATAAGGTGGAGGAGCATTTTTGGTAGAAAGGGCTAAAATTGCCCATTGAGGAAAATCTTGCTCCACCCGGGTTCGAACATAGGTGGGAGCGATGATTTAACTTGATTATTTATATTGGTGAATTAATTTAACTAACTAATATTTAAACAATGATTTAAGAAAAAGGAAAATCTGATAATTATTATTAATTAATTAATTAATTGGGCGGTTTGGTTCGGGTCGACCCGGAGGGACCTATTTTCGCGACGGGGACGTCACGGGTTCGAAACCCGACGGAAGGAACATTTAAGTGGATTTAATTGAGGATAGTAATCTGATTTCTTAAGGGAATTATGGTCATTTCACTAAACTAATTAAATCAGATTTTCAAAGTTTGAAAGAGTCCTAGTTGACTAAGTCTAAACTAGTTCACCTAATCCTAAGCCACGATAATCACTAATGAAGTATTCAGTTCTTTGCACATTCATGTTCATTCACCAATGAATAAAAATAAGGAGGGACGTTAAAGTAACTTAATATATAGATTATAATATGATTTTATCATTTAGATTATGTTGAATAAGTCTATAACAAACTCCCAAGGAAAGAGGTACACGACCTCCACGAGGAGTGTACTCAATGTGCACTCTTAATTCATTATCTCTTCTAAAAACGTTTTTCAGATTTATTTTACAATTCAAAAAAAAGGAAAAATAAAATATGCTTACTAATTCTAAAGATTTCAAGGTGGCATTCATCAAAAACAAAAACAAAAAAATTGTACGCCTGAGTTCTTTAAGAAATCACGTAAAGAACTTCACCTGGGAACAACAATCAAAGAATGGAAGAAAGGTTTGTGTGCTGGTGGAAACGTGTGGTTGTGGTTGGTTTTAAAGGCAGAAAAGGTATGGGTTTTCTTCTCTCTTGGTACCTTTCCCAAGAATTCTCTAAGGTTCAGTACGTATTACAATCGAAAAACTAAAGTTGTCCCCGTGGGATGCCCCTGTCATTAGATCCTCTGAAAAGTGATGCATGCGTTGGTATGTTTGCTGGTAGACAATCGTAGAAACGTTTTTAATTGTGTGTAATGTGATGTTTCCGGACAGCGTATGCTCATTTTATGTGTGTCCGACTGTATGTATGTTTTATGTACAAAATAATGCTAGTTCTCATGAGAAGCATATTACAGATTGTTTTCAAGAAAGTGGTGAATTAGGTTCTATGCATTTGCTGTGTTATTAACATATGATGATGAAATCGTGATGTTCATGAACAAAAAAATAAAAGTAAATTCCTTAACAAATTGGTTAAATGTTTATGTAAAAATCTAAGCTAAAACGCCAAATATAAATGCAAAGAAAGTGAATTAAAGGCATATGTTAATGGATTATAGTTTCGGCTATTCTCTAGTAAAAATGAAGAAAAGTATATGCTGCCATTGAGGGTGGAACTCGAGACCTTAAGGTCCTACAACTTAGAGATTAAACCTTAAAATAAAAGAAAATAAAATGGGGTGAGAGAGGGGATTCAAACTTAGTCAGGTTGAAAGAAGCTTGGAAATAAAAGAAAATGAAAATAGTGAGGGGCGGGGGATTCGAACTCAGCTCCTTGTCCAAGGGTGTGAGATACATAAATCTCACACCAAAATCAAATAATAAAAATTGAGGACAGTGGGATACGATCCCAGATCCCCTTGGCCGAACGAGTGAAGCCATCTAGCACTTCAAATAATTAAAAATAAAGTGCTGCCTAAGGGATTCGAACTTGGGTACCTTGACTGAAATTGTGAGACACATTAAAATGAAATAAAATGCAGCCACTAAGGATTGAACTTGGGTCCCATGGCTGCATGGGTAAAATGCATAAGTCTTAAATAACATATACTTAGATTGTTATGAAACACTTAGTCAATTTTGAGTAATCTAAATTGGGTAAGAACATGAGTAAATGTTAAGATTATTAATTGAACATTCACGTAAGAGGTGAGTAATTACATTATACTATGATTCTAATAAAAATAGTGACAACATAACAAGAGGCTAAGATGATTAGATGAGAGAGTTAGGAGAAAAATAAAGGAGAAAAATAAATGTGGTGAGTGGGGATTGAAGCCACAACCTCTTTAATAGATGAGAGAGTTAGGACAGAAAAATAAATTAGAAAGATAAATGTGGTAAGTGGGGATTGAACCACAACCTCTTGAATGAATGAGAGAGTTAGAAGAAAAATAAAGGAGAAAAATAAGTGTGGTGAGTGGGGATCGAACCCACAACCTCTTGAATAGATGAGAGAGTTAGGAGAAAAAAATAAAGAAGAAAAATAAATGTGGTGAGTGGGGATTGAACCCACAACCTCTTGAATAGATGAGATAGTTAGGAGAAAATAAAGAAGAAAAATAAATGTGGTGAATGGGGATTGAACCCACAACCTCTTTGATAGGTGAGAAAGTTAAGAGATAAATTAAAAGAAAACAAATGAGCTTATGGAGGATTGATCCCACAACCTCCTTGCCTTAAACGAAAAAGAGAGGAGAAAAAGAAAGGAAAATATTATGGGAGTGATGGGGATCAAACTAGGGTCCCCTAATCTGAAAAATGCTATTATCAAGTTTACTATAAGCTTAAATGTTACTCAAGGTATTCGAAATTGGGTTCGCTTGCCCAATTGCGTATTGACACATAAGTTATACGTCAACAAATATTTAATGAATGCTGCCTCTAAAGATCGAAATCAATATATTGACATATCTACATGATGCATAAGTTTTGTACCATATAATCTTGGGTAAATATGAATTACTTAGACAAACTATGAATGAAGCCTCATGGTTTGTATGTGTGGACTCATAAGTCTAGCATACATTTAAAAGTGAGTAAACCTAAGATGTTATGTGATGAGATATTGAAACCTCAGAGGGGTTAAGTATGAGTGTTACACACACTAAAGGGCCAATTGCATTAGCATAGGATGAAATGAACATTCACGTGAAGGGGTGAGTAATTATGAAAAGCAAATGTGTTAAAGTTAATGAATGAAGTTATAATATTAAAAGAGGCTAATGTGAAAGATGAGAGCATTCTCAAATGAGCCTAAGTAAATGTTACCAAAATGTACTCACTTATGAGAGTGTAAAGTTAATGAAGAGACCAATCTCTATGAACACTCTAATAAAAGTATTGAAGTTAATGCATACTTATTACTAACGATGAGATGAGAAATTATCTAATGATCTATGATGTCCTTATGCTAGAAGCCAGCTTCCATGATGTATGAGTTGAATGTAATGGAACATTATACTGAGCATCGATAGGCTAGCTATGAGCAGTGATGCCTTCATTCGGGAAGGGCGGAGGTTCACGTAACTCTCATGAGATGAGTCTGTCTTGCATGCCGGGTATGGGTCACCTTATATCTCCTACTCTTTGAACCTATACTGCCAATATAGGGATCTAGCAGGGTTCAATTCCCTATAAACGCTAGCATGTTTTGGTTCACTTTGGCCGGTGATTCCACCTTTTTCCGGTGTGGGGATTAGACACTGAATTTCATGATGCTCTCATGATCTATGTCGATTAAGGTTAAAGTTCCCAAAGAAAGAATGAGGCCAGCCTCAACGAATTCACATAATGAAATGAACGATACCAAAGGTGTTAGGATAGGATAATCAAGAGGTGAGATAGACTTAAGTAATGACACTAGGTTATTCTTGGACATTGCATCGCGAACCCGATGAGATTCTTAAACTACATCCTAGGTATTGATTGGTGGTTGCAATCGTATATAAAAGAATGAAAATGAAGTACGTATGAATGAATGAAGCAGACTCTGTGTTTGCTAAAGAAGGCTCCCTAGTTGAGGTCCCATATGTTGAGCCCTCATTTTGGGAATTCCTAATGTCATGTCCATGA
Source organism: Solanum pennellii (assembly GCF_001406875.1). Taxonomy (NCBI): domain Eukaryota; kingdom Viridiplantae; phylum Streptophyta; class Magnoliopsida; order Solanales; family Solanaceae; genus Solanum; species Solanum pennellii. The sequence goes on from NC_028645.1 coordinate 30,856,977, forward strand.
TTCCAAGGTCTCATGGCATATGAAAGAATGATATGAACTATGTGATATGATATGTGCAATATGTTATGTGTTGTTTGCAAAATGATAATTATGATGATGTATGTTATTCTCATTGCATGAGTTTTCTAAACTGAATTTGGCAAGTCCACTGACTTGACTTTCCATAATCCATATCATTCGGAAATAGATCTTCTTAATCATGCATGTCCTTGTGGTGTGCTTGCATATACCCATACTTAGAAAAAGTCTGTACTAATCCCATAAAACTCTACATTTTTAGGTGTAGGAACAGGTGGACCTTAGAGCTTATAGGTCAACGCTGAAGCTATCAAGACCTAGAGCATTCAACCGGACTTAGTAGGACCTCATGCTTTCGAGGACGCTTGCCCATTATATTCTAGCTTAGATATAGCTTTGAGTTTGTGGAGTATGTTACACTAGCGTTTCTTTCCAATATTATTTCAGACATAGTATGTACCATTTTGGTAAGTATACACTTAATGAAATATTGAAGTATTTCTTTCATTTGATGATCTTAATATTAAATGGTTGATTGTGAACGTTTATGAGTTTAAGTAGAATGTCTTATACGAATGTTAAGTAACAAAAAGTTCAAATTTTCTGCTAAAATTAACCTAGATGAAGTAACAATGATGTATGTTGGCTTGTGTGCGACCTCTAAGAAGTTAAGGACTCCGGTCTCGTCTGGGGTCTAGACTCCGGTTGTGACAAAGTTTGTATCAGAGTATTGTGTTAAATTCAGAGGGTAATAAGTTCACATCAACCATATTGAGTAGTTTCTAAGTCATGGTAGTGAAGTTCACCACTATCCTGAATTACAAACTGCATAATGTTTAGAAAATTTTCCCTTCTTCTAATCTTATCGTGCCTTATGAAATTTTGATTTCTTGGTGTTAAGATCGTATCTAACATCAACTCTGGTGTTTAAAAAATATGAGAGCCCAGAGTTAAGAGAAACAATGAAGTTATTACACCTCAGGGGAGGCCACCTTATAGGAAGTGTGGCACATTGTATGGAGGAGACTGTATGATGGGATTTAACGATTGTTGTAGTTGTGGAAAACTGGGTCTCATGATGAAGTATTGTCCGAATAGGAGAGGTCAAGAAAAATGGAAGGAGAAAGTTCCGCATAATAGTCCAAGTAAAGAGGCTCCAAGGAGGCAACGATTCTTTGCACTCTAGTCTAGGGGTGCAGGGGAAGGCACTTTTTATGATGTCTCAAGTGCGTAGCCTTAATTAGTATTTCATGTGTTTGACTATGTATGGTTTTATGCACTAGTATGAAGTTAATGTTGTTGAGTCATCATGTTAGGTGCTGATTTGTGTGACTTATGTGTTTACTCATGTTGTATGCTTTGATAAGACTAGTTTAGGAAAGGTTTCCTTAGTCTATTAGTGTGAAGCTGCTAGTAGGTTTCAAGGATTTGCACTATCATGTTAATATGTGAATCATATATTCACCAATGAGGAGTATTGAATTGTCTATGTACATATGTTCTATAGATGACTTACATGTTGCTAATAAAGAGTAGGGTCATTAAAGGACGAATGTTCCTAAGGGGGGGGGGGAGATAATGTAACAACCCTAAAATGACTATCCTAAGTAATGCCTAATGTATCTAGTATGCCTAGATTAGACCGGGTTCACATGGATTGATGCGCATAAAACAAGACCTCTTAACCCTTGCGACATCCAAGCCAACAAACTTGGGGGTGAGTTGAGCTAGGAAAGGTTGGGTCCAGCTATGTAGGGCTCCAGAACATGAATATTTACTCGGATGAGTCTTTATCAGTCTTAAAAAGGGGAAATCTTAAATTTGGAGGGTCTAGGGGTAAAATTGTCTTTTTCTAGCCTAAGGGTAGTATCGCAATTAACCTATATATGTAATTAGTTGTTTAATTAATACGGTGGAGGGGAATTTTGGGTAGAAAGGGATGAAATTTCCCATTGAGCAAAATCTTGCTCCACCCCGGTCGAACCTAGGTGGGAGCAATGATTTAACTTTATTACTTATATTGGTGAGTTAATATCAGTAATTAATATTAAAATACTGATTTAAGAAAAAGTAAAATCATATTATTATTATTAATTAATTATTTAATGGGGCGTTTTCGGTAGGGTCGACCCGGAGGGACCCCTTTTCACGATTGGGATGTCACGGGTTCAAACCCCGACGGAAACAACATTTAAGTTGATTAAATTGAGGTTTATAATCTGATTTTGTAATGGCATTATGTTAATATCACAAAAACTAGTTAAATTAGATTTTCAAAGTTTTAAAGAGTCCTAGTTGACAAAGTCTAAACTACTTCACCTAATCGTAAGGCACGATAATCACTAATGAAGTATTATGTTCTTTGAACATTCACGTTCATTCACTAAAGAATAGAAATAAGGAGTGGTATTAAAGTAACTTAATATATATATTTAATCAGATTTTATCATTTAATTGTGTCGAATAAGTAAACAACAAACTCCCAAGGAAAGAGGTACACGACCTCCACTAGGAGTGTACTCAATGTGCACTCTTATTTCATTATCTCTTCTAAAAACGTTTTTCATCCTTATTTTACAATTCAAAAACATAAAAATAAAATAAGATTATTGGTTCTAATGATTTCCAGGTGGCTTTCATCAAAAACAAAAAGAAAGAAATTGTACGCCTAACTTCTTTAAGAAAAAACGTAAAGAACTTCACCTGGGACCAAGAATCAAAGCACGGAAGAAAGGTTTATGTGCAGAAGGATACGTGTGGTTGTGTCTTGTTGTAAAGGATGAAAAGATATGAGTTTTCTTCTCTCTTGGTTCCTTTCCAAAGAATTCCCTAAGGTTCAGTACGTATTCAAACCGAAAAACTAAGGTTGTCTCTGTTGCATGCCCCTGTCATTAGATCCTTTGAAAAGTGATGCATGCGTTTGTATGATTGCTGGTAGACAATCTTATGAACGTTTTTAATTGTGTGTAATGTGATGTTTCCGGACAGCTAATGATCATTTAATATGTGTATGAGTGTATGTATTTTTTGTGTACACAATAATGCTAGTTATCATGAGAAGCATATTAGAGATTGTTTTCAAGATAGTGGTGAATTAGGTTCTATGCATTTGTTGTGTTATTAACATATGAAGATGAAATCGTGATGTGAATGAACAAGAAAATAAAAGTAAATTCCTTAACAAATTGGTTAAAAGCTTATGCAAAACTCTAGGCTAAAACACCTAAGTTAAATGCAAAGAGAGTGAACTAAAGGCATATGTTAATGGAGTATAGTTTCGGCTTTTCTCTAGTAAAAATGAAGAAAAGTATATGCTGCCATTGAGGGTGGAACTCTAGACCGTAAGGTCCTAATACAAAGAGACTATGCCTTAAAATAAAAGAAAATAAAATGGGGTGAGAGAGGGGATTCGTACTTGGTCAGGTTGGAAGAAGCTTGGAAATAAAAGAAATAAAGAAAATAGTGAGGGAAGGGGGATTCGAACTCGGCTCCTTAGCCAAGTGTGTGAGATACATAAATCTCACACCAAAATAAAATAATAAAAATTGAGGCCACTAGGATTCAAACCCAGATCCTCTTGGTCGAATGACTGAAGCCATCTAGCACTCCATATAATTAAAAATAAATGTTTGCCTAAGGGATTCGAACTTGGGTCCCTTGACTGAAATTGTGAGACACATTAGAATGAAATAAAATACAGCCACTAAGGATTGAAGTTGGGTCCCCTGGCTGCATGTGTAAAATGCATGTCTTACATAACATATACTTAGATTGTCATGAAACACTTAGTCAATTATGAGTAATCCGAATTGGGTAAGAACATGACTAAATGGTAAGATTATATATGAACATTCACGTAATGAGGTGAGTAATTACATTATACTATGATGCTAATGAAAATAGTGACATGATGACAAGAGGTTAAGATGAATGGATGAGAGAGATAGGAGAAAAATAAAGGAGAAAAATAAATGTGGTGAGTGGGGATTGAACACACAACCTCTTGAATAGAGATAGGAGAAAAAATAATGAAGAAAAATAAATGTGGTGAGTGGGGATTGCACCCACAATTTCTTGAATGGATGAGAGAGTTAGGAGAAAAATAAAAGAGAAAATTTAATGTGTTGAGTGGGGATTGAACCCACAACCTCTTAAATAGATAAGAGAGATAGGAGAAAAAAATAAAGAAGAAAAATAAATGTGGTGAGTGGGGATTGAAACAACAAACTCTTTAATAGATGAGAGAGTTAGGATAAAAATAAATGTGGTTAGTGGGGATTGAAGCCACCACCTCTGGGATAAGTGAGAAAGTTAAGAGATAAATTAAAAGAGAAAGAATGAGCTTATGGAGGATTGATCCCAAAACCTTCTTGCCTTTAACAAAAAAGAGAGGAGAAAAAGATAGGAAAATATTATGGGAATGATGGGGATCGAACTAGGGTCCCCTAAATCTGAAAAATGCAATTATCAAGTTTACTATATGCTTAAGTGTTATTCAAGGGATTCGAAATCGGGTTCCCTTGCCCAAATCCGTATTGACACATAAGTCATACGTAAACAAATATTAAATGAATGCTACCTCTAAAGATCGAAATCAATATCTTGGAATATCTACAAGATGCATAAGTCTTGTACCATATAATCTTGGGTTTATATGATTCACTTAGACAAACTATGAATGAAGCCTCGTGGCTTTTATGTGTGGACTCATAATTCTAGCATACATTTAAAATTAAGTGAACCTAAGATGTTATGTGATGAGATAATGAAATCCCAGAGGGGTTAAGTAAGAGTGTTACACACACTAAAGGGCCAAGTGCATTAGCATATGATGAAATGAGCATTCACGTGAAGGGGTGAGTAATTATGATAAGAAAATGTGTTAAAGATAATGAATGAGGTGACAATATTATAAGAGGCTAATGTGAAAGATGACAGCAATGTCAAATGAGCCTATGTAAATGTTACCAAACCGTGCTCACCTATGAGAGTATAAAGTTAATGAAGAGGCCAGTCTCTCTTAACACTCTAATGAAAGTATTGAAGTTAATGCATACTTAATACTAATGATGAGATGAGAAATAATCTAATGAGCTATGATGTCCTCATGCTAGAATCCAACTTCCATGATGTATAAGTTGAATGTAATGGAACTTTATACTGAGCACCAATAGGCTAGCTATGAGCGGTGACGCCTTCCTTCGAGAAGGGCGGAGGTTCACGTAACTCTCATGAGATGAGACTGTTCGGCATGCCGGGTATGGGTCTCCTTATATCTCCTAGTCTTTGAACTTATACTGCCAAAAAATGGATCTAGCAGGGCTCAATTCCGTATATACGCTAGCATGTTTTGGTGCACTTTGTCCAGTGATTCCACCTCTTATGGGTGTAGGGATTACACACTGCATTTCATGATGCTTACATGATCTATGTCGGTTAAGGTTAAAGTTTCCAAAGAAAGAATGAGGCCTGCCTAAACGAATGCACATAATGAAATGAACGATACCAAAGGTGTTAGGATAGGATAATCAAGAGGTGAGCTAGACTTACGTAATGACACTAGGTTATTCTTAGTCATTGCACAGCGAACCCAATGATATTCTTGAATTACATCCTAGGTATGACTGGTGGTTGCCCTAGTATATGAAAGAATGAAAATGAAGTAAGTATGAATGAATTAAAAACGTCTCTGTATTTGCTAAAAAAGGATCCCTAGTTGAGGTCCCATATTTTAGCCCTCTTTTTTGGAAGTCCTAATGTCAAGTCCATCATTCCAAGGTCTCAAGGCATATGAAAGAATGATATGAACTATGTGATATGAAATGTGCAATATGTTATGTGCTATTTGCAACATGATAAGTATGATGATGCATTTTACTCTCATGGCATGACTTTCCTAATCCTAATTCGGCAAGTCTACTGACTTGACATTCCATAATCCATATCGTTAGAAAAGAGATATTCTTAATCATGCATGTCCTTGGTCTATGCTTGCATATAACTATAATTAGTACAAGTGTGTACTAATCGTATACAACTCTACATTTTTAGGTGAAAGCACAGGTGGACGTTAGAGCTTACAGGTCGATGCTGAAGCTATCCGGATGTGGAGCATTCATCCGGACTTAGTAGGCCCTCATGATTTCGAAGATGCTTTCCCATTATATTCTAGCTTAGATATAGGTTTGAGTTAGTGGAGTATGCTTCACTAGAGTCTCTTTCCCATATTATTTCAGACATTGTATTGGTTCCATTTTGGCAAGTATACACTTAATGCAGCATTGAAGTATTTCTTTTATTTGATGATCTTAATATTAAATGGTTGATTGTGAACGTTTATGAGTTTAAGTAGAATGTCATATATGAATGTTAAGTAATAAAAAGTTCAAAGTTTTCGATAAAATTAACATAGATGAACTAACGATGACGTATGTAGGCTTGTCTGTAACCTATTGAGTCCCTTGATGTTGTGGAATTGATGTTTCCCCTAGAATTGAGGGTAGTATTGTTATCTTTGTAGGGTGATAATGTGAGTCTGATTGACCTGGAAGTTACCTTCCATTAATGTTGAAAGAAAAGGAAGAGTCTTTATAGCTAAGTCCCCTTGTTTTCTTCCCCTAATGATGTATGACCTTGGTGTTTATTTGAATGTATAAAAACCTTATAGGGTTGAATGCTATGAGTTAACTTGATGATTGGGTATAAATTACGTAGGAGATGAAGTTTAGAATATTTTGTTTGACTTACTATAAATCCTTTTAAAGTGGTAATCACTTTTAAGTGAGAAAATTGAAGGGTGTTAACTTAAGATCCTCTTAATCTTGGAATAAGTTGCTCTTTATTGGGTTTTCCCTAAGCAAGGGATGGTGATGAAATAATAAGGTTGTAGATATTATCTACCTTGTCCTTCTAATTTTGCTTGAACTTGAATCTAATGAAGTCTTGATGAACTTGTTCATGAATATAGTCTTGCATAAAGTATTAGTTTCATGAATTTTATATGTTTGGTATGTATTGGTTGACATTACCTTAAGGATATTTTTAATATTACAAGGTGCATAAATTGAAATTTTGATAAAGTCCATGTTTCCTCAAATGTAATGTTCATTCTAACATGCTAATTATTAATTTGGCTTCATGATATAACGTAAGAAACTTGGTTTTAGTCACTTGTGATTTGTAAGGTTTAGCCATATAATGAAAAGTTTAGTCTCTTTAAAATGAAATATGTGGTGTCTCTTGAAAATTATAGGACTTACATGGTTGGGATAGCATAATTGTAGGCTCACTCTTGAAAAGTGAAAGCATGTTTAGCTTAGTATTCATGTTTGTGCCTATAATTTGTATTTTTTGTTCCTAAGCGATGCTTATTGTGACGGTGAGTACCATGTTATAAATTGATATTGTATGAAATGGCTTCAAAATTTTTGTGATGTAGTTGGTGTGACTTACCATTTAGACTTCACTAGGGAAGAAACATGAGCATGTCTTGGTTTAAAATGTTTAGAAATTCTCATATTCTAGTAAAGATGACCATTGTGCACTTGCTTGGGAATGAACTCATGATACATTTAAGTGTGTTAAGGATAAGGACATTTTTACATGGGCACAACTAAGCATGGTATGGTTGAGTATGACCCTCATAGCACTATGTCTAACTAATTAAGGTCCTTGTTGATTCAATTAACTAAAGTCTATGTGCATGGAATTATGAGTGCCGACTTTCTTTTGAGTGTTGTTGTAATCTGCCTAGGTGTGGCTTTGCAAGATGATCTCTTAATGAAATGAATTGTAATGACCATGTTATTATTAGGAGAAGTATGTTCCTCCTATGAACATGATAAGAGCCTTCTTATTGATGAATTAATGAGTGAGGGAATTGAAGTTTTGCTTGCTTGTGTGTATTGAGTGCTAAATGATGTGAAGTAGCGTTCCTTTTTAGTTTGGTGCATTAATTTCTATGTGATGACGTTATGGATATGCTTAACTTCTCTATGATGCATTGAAGTCCTTTTTGTGATTAAATCTAAGAGTCATTCGAGGACGAATGTTCCCAAGTTGGGGATATTGTAAGACCCCCAAAACGAGTTAGGGTGTTTAGAGACTAACATGTTTTTATTAATGTTTTAGGGTCCTAAAATGATTTATAATATGGTTTAGAGGCAGTGTATAAAGTTTGCGGTGAATTGGAAGTCAAACGTCAAGGGTCGTCCAAAACGTTCGACGACTAATCACCTATGTGCCTCATGTGTCAATGCATGCTAAAAATTGTATGAAATGATGTTATGAAGTCTTAAAATTATTTAAAATTATTTTAAATGGTAATATATGAAGTTTTGAAAAGTTTGGATGTCAATTGTCCAAGAACGTCCAAGACGTTCAAAAGTTAGCCCTTGAGATGTTCATGTACGTCTTGACGGGGCTTTGCGTGTTTGGACGAGTTGCAGGTATTTGTTTTGGGTGAAAATAATGTGGAAGGTCTAAAAATTGTTAAGGTCTGTATTACATTGTAAATATTTGGGTACGACTTCTAAAAGGCCCGGCAAAAGGGCCCACAAGAAGGACCCAACGATGGTCGAGACACTACCTTGGCAGTGTCAATCGATGGACCAAACGACGAACAGTTGGTTGACCAACGGCCCGTAGGTGAGGTATCATCGATTGATACATATCTTGGACAGTTATTAACCTAAGAATTGGCCAAGGACCAACCGAAAAAAGCCAAAGGACGTCCAGTAGATTTACCAACGGCAAGTCGATTGGGTCCGTCGATGGTGGCCTATAACTACTGCATTGCGATTGTTTTAATTAAGGGGTGAATGGAAAATTAACCCCACTTCCTAAAATGACTATAATTTATTAATTTACCTATATTTTGGTGTATATAAAGGATAAAACACATGAAGAACCCATTCCCAATCCCCTCTCACGAAATTGAACGTTTCCCTACAAAAACATCTTCTCCGTAGAAACCTCCATTGTTTTAGAAGCTCAAGAACAGCTTGGAGCTTGTATTTTAATGATTTCATCACAAATTTTTAGAGGTATTCATGTAGATAACGGTATGGTGATCCTTCATCTCTAGTTATCCTTCCAATGAGAGAGTTAATCTCAAAGTTTCAAAAGAGATTTTATGATCAAACTTCTCTTTCTTCAATATATCCATGGGTTCTTTCTAAAAATGTTTTGAACGATTAAATCATGATGAATTGAAGTTTATATTGTTTTTGTAACGTGATTTTGAATCCAATTACCTAATGAACACATGTCCCTTCCCAAACATGATTTAGTCCTTGCACGGGCTTTGTGATCTTGACTTGCTATCGATTCAATTGTGATTCTATTACTTTGGGGTGTTTATATATACTGTTATTTACGTGAATTAATGTTGAATTGATGATGAAGAATCCATGTGGATCAATGTATGAAGGTTTGAATATGCCTAGACTAGTTAACAATGTGATCACTGTAATGTGGGTCCTTAATTGTATAAAAGTGGATTTGGATAATGTTAAGTTGGGTTTATATACTCTTCTAGGTTAATTTCATGTTTGAATTATGGATATGAATTTTTTATTATTGAATTAAAGATGTCTTATGTGAATTGAACTAGGTTCTTCTAGTCTATTGAATAGTAACCATTAATCTTGACGTTAGGATAGTTGTTATATGAATTGATCATGGTTAATTGTCCTTATCTATTGCCTATAAGATATTTTGAATATGACTTATATGTAACGGATTCAATGTGGATCAATTCATGATATTTTGAATAAGATTAACCTATTAAACTTACCTTCCATGAATTCCTAGTATAAAGCATACCTACAGTGAAATTGACTTTATTGGCAATTGTAGTAGTGTGTCGTTTAAGCTATGATTTCTTTGAATACTTCTCTACATGTATATTATTAATGAATCTTTATTTATAAGTAAGACAAGTAAAATTTATTTATGATCTATTCCTATCTATTCTCTAGAACAATGGTAATGTTTTGCACTAGTTGTATAATGATCTTGTAGCGACGTGTACATGGTTTCTTTTATGCTTAAAGTACATTTAGCTAGTGACCTATATATGTATTGTTGATAAAGAAGGTGTATTGGTCAATGATGATCAAAGGGTGATAAATTTGTAAGAACGCTTATCTCCTCTACTATTCTATATTAATGTAGTTGATAAAGCCTTGTATGATATTGTGTTGTATGGTCCACATATGGTGGCGGTGTTTACTTTATGTCATTAAATGTGTGATGAACATGGCCTCGAAGGCCAATTTATGAACATCTCAAGGAGTGGTTATGATGATCACTTTAGGTGTCACTTGTGCCCAGTCTTCTATTTGAGTTGTGAATCTAGATTATGTAACTATTATTATGAGCATGTAAAGGTTTATGTAATATAATGTGTAGGTGATTCCATGGTTTAGGTTTTAATGATTGATGACCCCTACACATGTACCCCTATGTGAATGAGTAAATAGCTAAAGTTAGGAGTCTTGATAATAATGTGAAGATTGTCTTGCCTCCTATGCTATTGTGTGTTGTGTGGTCTATGTAAGATCCCGAAAATGAATGAGGTGAAGCTAAACACTAACGTGGTTTTCATGGTGTTTGAAGGTCCTTAAATAGTCTATAAAGTGTTAGCGAGGCATTATCTAAGAGTTCAGGTGCATTGGAAGTCAAACGTTAAGGGACGACCAAGACGTTTGACGACTAACTCACTTAAGTTTCTCATATGTGGTTATGTGTGGTTCTATGTATTTATTTGTGATGCATGAGATTATATGGTCCTTAAATGAGTTTATATGGTGTATATAGGCAGTGTGCCAAGTGTCGTGAAGTTTTGAGGTCAAACACTCAAGAACGTCCACAACGTTCGAAAGATGTGCCTTGAAATGACCTTGTGTGTCTAAGCATGTTTCGTCAAGTATTACGTGTTAGTTTTGGATTTAAATCATGTGGTGGTTCTAAACTCGTATACGTACATGTTTGGTTCATAAACGTCCGGGTACGACTCCATGTAGTACCCGCAAGGGGCCCAAGAGGACGACCCCAACCTAGAGCTCAACACTGAAAGGCAGTGTCCAACCAATGACCCAAACGACAGCCAGTCGACCAGACTACGGCCCCTCGATGGGTCTCATCGATAGATACATCATGCCTGCAGGTTGAGGAGTTGAATGGGCAATGCATGAGACCCCTCGACGGGGCGTGGGTGAGACCACGAACCGTCAATGTTCTCGTCGATGGTGCTGTGTGTTTTCTGCCAGCTTTCTATAAAGATAGGGGTGAAGTTGTAAATTCAACCCACGCCCCTATAAATATTTAGACGGTTGTTTTGAGTGTTTATTGGTATTTTAAGAGTATATAAGTCATTAAACTCTCAACTAAACCCTAACATTAAGATCAAAACATATTCCTTCCAAAAGTTCTTCCACAAACCTCTATGAGAGTTCAAAGTGAAGATGAAGGTTGAAGATGGATCTTCAATGGAGTGTCTTCTTCAATTAGCATTGGGTTGTTTAAATAAGGTATGGGAGTTCTTCAGCTAAGTCTTTCTATCACCTTATAGCCAACTACAAAGATGATTTCAAAGGATTTCAAAAAGATGAAAAAGTGTCTAAAGAATGTATGCTATATGTGCTAAAGTGAAGTATGTTCTGTCTTGTCTAGTTTGACTTAAGTACCTTACTTGATTCTTGTATGAATATGAATATGTGATGTTTGACTTAGGAACTAAAGAGTCTTAGTCTTGAATCTATGAATGTTATGTAAGACCTTGAATGATTACAATAAGGTCCTTTGTGTGAAACCTTGAACCTAGTGGTAAGGTTATGAAACTTGAAATTGAAATCCGTAATGGTATCCTTCATGTAATGAATGATGGACTTAAGCTTGATTGGCTGGAATGGAATAATATCATACCTTAGGAAAGTCATGATGATCTTCTTGTCGCCGTAGTGAGATAGCCCTACTGAACCTTTCTTTGGTAGGGGAAATGTAATTGGGTTATAAAAATGATATGGGACCCATTTTGTATGAACCTTAGTGTGACTTAATCTATGAGGGAAAAGGCTAGCACCGAGTGAGTATGGTAAGGTAAGTAGTTCGAGTTAAAGGATGAGAATAGATTACAAAGTACGCCCTTCATATTCCTTAACTATGTGCCTACATGGAATGTGTCTATGTTCTACCATTGGCAAGTAGAACACACTCCATCGGAGTAGGTTACAACTCCGGATTCCATGCTTTGATACATTGGTATATGTCGGTTATTGCCTATTCTTATCATATGGGATATTTACTAGCACTAGAGAAGTTCTATGAAGTTAAGGTGGTGGTATGGGATGCTATCTAAACATAACACAATAGGATTTGGAGGTGTTAGTTGGAGTCCCTAGGTCTTCTTTCTGACCATTACTTGAATGTCCTTATGTGATGAATTTCTCTTAAATAAACTAAAGAATATAATGAATTAGGGAAAGAATGTTAAATGAATATGTACTTATCTAAAGTAGTTAAGGGTTGTCTAGTTAAGATATGGGGGCAAAGGAATGGTCATTTCATTTTTTACTTAGATAAGTCTTAGTATTGATTCTAGTTAAGGAAATTTATTGGTTATGTGGACATGATCCTACCCTAGGCAAGTCTTACGGATTACTTAGGTAATCATGAAGAACTGAATCATGGACATTCTCTTCTTGAGTTACTTGAGTAGGTATTTATATAACCTTGGAAAGGAGAATGTCATATTCAATGTATGTTATTATATTAAGTGAGAATGATTCTATCCTAGGTAGTCTACAGGATTCTTTGTGTATGTATGATAGGGATTGTATGGACGGTTGCTCCACACTCACACAAGTGAACCATGGAATCAATTTTGGAAGGAGGGTCTCATGTTCATGTGCTTGATGTATTGTAAGTGTATATGTGTCTCATTCTAAGTAGTCTTAAGGATTGTTTAGTCATACTTTGAAAGGGTGTATGGACGGTCTCTCTTTGTGTGACTTAAGTGAGTCATATGATAGCTTTTAGTGGAATGATTATATGCTAGGAGATGTGAAATGAGAAGTTTAAGCACTTCACTGTAACAATAAAGGGATGTCACTATACAGTGAAGTGGTTCACTGGAAAGTCAGCCTTAAATTGTTATTATTTGCTTAAATGATTTCTTATGTATTTTTGAAGTGATAAATTTTTGTTCCTATGATTATAGTATGATGTTCTAATAAAAAGTGAGGAAAAGCATGTTATTAACTAAATGTCTATTTTTCATGGATTTGTATGGCTTCCATACTTAGTACATATAATGTGCTAACCCCTTCTTTTTCCTTTTTGACTAAAGTGTAGGGAATTGGAAGTCATGATGTGCCATGGAGGATGGATAGGTTTCTAAGGTTTGAAGATAAAGTATTACTGAGTCCTCATCGATTCGAGGACAATATCCATGTGTTCGTTTATGTCTTAAGTCTTTACTTTATATCTTGTTTAGTCTTTGTCCTATGTTTTGTGTACTCTAAAGTTTAGATGGTTCAAGGGTTTATTGTAAACTTTTAATGTTTTAATGAAAGTCTTCCGCTTTTGTATTGTTTATGAAAAGAAATCTTCGTGTGTGAATTTTTTTTAATTCTTACTCATTTTAGTATATTATAATGCAATGAATAATACGAGAGAATTAGATGAGACTTCTTGAAGTCTCATTTGCCGTGTGACGAACTAAACGATACTCTAACTTCTAGAGTGTCTTGTGGGATATTACAAACTAGGTATCAGAGCATAAGGTTTGGGAATGTCGTAGTTGTCTCATGAACAAAATTTAATATAGTCTTGTTTATAATGTGAAGTGTGCTACATTATAAATAGGAGGCTATTGGGTGCTAGCAAAGGTTTCAATTCTTCATTCATGTAATCGTGCCTAAGAGCTTTTGTATGGTGTCTTTCCTTTGTCTCCCTTATGTGCTTAGTCATGTAACTGTGACATTATGAAGATTGGGTTAAGGGAGAGAAAAGATGAGATGTTGCCTTATAGATGGGGTGTGAAAGATGGTTTTGATGATCCTAAATTTGTTTGGTTGCCTTGAAAGGTAGTATAATTTTAAAGAAGTTTAAGGTATAGAGTTAAAAATGAGAAGGACTGGTTGTTGAGGTGGTTTGAAGTTTGTTGAGACCCAACCATAGAAGGGGGTGAAGAGCTTTTAAAGAATAAAGGTGAGTTTCTCCTAGTAAAGGGGGATGTAAATGCTAGATTGTTGAACCTTAAGAGTCTTTAGTTTTCATGAGCTAAAATTTGGGTGAGAAATTATTAGTAAGGTATAAGGTGCCTTGAGAGATTTCCTTGACGTTGATGTTATGTTGACCTTAGAATGGGTTTCTCCTAAATTAGGGAGTATACTGAAGAGTATGGTTGTCGGGAGTGAGGTACCCTTATCATTTCTATATCTGTTTATTCAAGCCTAAAACAAAAAGTTCTTAGTAACTTGATTTGCGTAGGAGTTTTTCAGGAAAATGAGTTCCAAACATTCTCCTTATGATATGCATGCTTGGTTGAAATTGAATTTCATTAAAATTTGCAATTATGTATGATATGAATCCATGATCATTTTGTAAAAGGTGTTTATATGATGTTACTTTGCACAATAGCATGTCTATATAATGAATTGCCTAAAAGTTGCATTTTTGAAAAAAATTGCACAATTCAGTTTGATGAACTGCCGGTTCACTGTATGATTTATCAAAAATTGACTTATTTATTCTTTGGTCTAAAATTATTGTTATGTGGTTAGAATTGATGTATATGATTATACTAATGAATATAAAATAAGTTATTGATATTTGGAATAAAAGAATGTGTGTTTTGTAGCATGATGAATTATAGAATCTATTCTAGTTTCTTGTTGTGTTGTGAATCTCTTGCTTATATGAAAATGATGTTTTCTCCTTGATTGAGTGTTACATGGTATTATTATGAGTTTTTAATTGAATCTCTATACTTGGAAGTGTTCGGATAGTAGAAAGTGTTATTCGAGGACAAATGTTGTCCAAGTGGGGGAGAATGTAATATCCCGAAATTGACTGAGGTGAAGCTAGAGCCTAAGGTGGTTTTCATGGTTGTATAAGGTCCTAAAATTGTCCATAAAGTGTTAGTGAGGCAGTATCTAAGATTGTAGGTGCATTGGAAGTCAAACGTCAAAGGACGACCAAGATGTTTGACGACTAAGTCACCTAAGTGCCTCATACGTGGTTATGTGTGTTTCTATGTGTTTATGTATGATGCATGAGATTATATGGTCCTTAACTGAGTTTATTGTATGATGCATGAGATTATATGGTCCTTAACTGAGTTTAATTAAAAGTAAAAATGTTAACCGAAACCATAGTCAACACAAATTTCCAGATTTTCGGACGAGTTAACATTCTACTATGTTTAGTCAACTTAGGAGGGGAGATTTAATAATTAACTAATTATTTATTTAATTAATTTAATTAAGTCTTAATTATTCAAAAAAATATCAGTTCCTTAACCTAGAATTCACGATAAAATCTTGAGAACTCACGACGCTAAGGCAGTAGAACACAAACCGCAAAACTTAAGAATGCTAGAGGCTTTTCTTTGACGATTTCAACTGTTTCCAAGGATTTTGTTAGGGTGCTCGTCGTAGATTAAAATATACATAAGGATGGGTTTCTCTACAGGACTTTTTTCTCCATGAGAACTTTCATTCCAACGATTCAAAGATCTTGAAAACAAGGGTTGTTCCAGTGTTCTCATATAACTTCTTGTCCCTAGTATCCTTTTCGATTCCATATTGAATAGGTTAGATATCATGTTGTTGGTATGTGGTGTTGGATTATCTTATGTGTAATTTTCTTGAATTATGAATGTCGATTAACCTATGAAGTTGTGATCGTATAAAGTTAAGTGCTTAAAATGTGAATCATGAATCGACGATGTGTTAGTTACACTCGTAATCTTTTAAGTGTTGATGTATTTGTTCGAATAATGTATTGCTGTGATTGTGACGTTATGAAAATGTTACAGTCATCAAATGTTAGTATGATGATGTCCAGTATGTCTTAAAAAGTTACTTTAAAGTCATGAACGAAGATTGACTTAAAAGACAATCAAGCTCTAGTCAATCCTCCACCTTTGACGGATGAGAAAATAAGGGCAGCCATTCTCCAAATTGATCAAGACATTAATACTCAAGCCCAAGCCTCCAATACTCAAGCCCAAGCTATTATGGCCCAAGATAATCGGGAGGTTGTCGCCCGAGCTCATCAGCAAGTCAATACCATGGCATCCTGTATAAGGGATATCACGAGGGTGAATCCTCCCACTTTCGACGGGTCTAAGGTTGAAGAAGTCCCCCAAGAGATCATTGATGAAGTCTACAAGATACTTTTTGCTATGGGGTTGTCCACTAGTGAACAGGACAATCTAGCCACATATCAATTCAAGGATGTGGCTCAAACATGGTATGTTCAAGGGAGGGAAAATAGACCTCTTAAAGGTGGTCCGGTGACTTGGGGGATTTTCAAGAAAGCTTTTCTCGATCAGTTCTTTCCTAGACTGATGAGGGAGGCCAAAGTGTCAAAGTTCATCAACCTTCGTCAAGTAGGTATGAGTATGCTTGAATACTCCATGAAATTTACTCAACTGTCAAAATTTGCGCCTTCTATGGTTTTCGATCCTAGAGATGAAATGAACCTCTTTGTTGCATGGTGTCGAAAGACTTACAAGAAGAGTTTCATTCGGCTATGCTACATGACAACATGATCATTTCCCGTCTTATGCTGCATGTTAGGCAGGTGGAGGAGGAAAGGGCTAGGAGGAAGAGTAGAGATGCAAAAAGGGCAACATCTTATGGTGGTGGTTCTTTAAAGAATAGGCTTGAGATCCAAGACAAGACTATATTCAAGAAAAGGTTCTCAAATCAAGTTCCAACTAAGTTCCCAAAGGCTCGTAATGAAAAGGGTGAAAATCCTAAGACTATAAAGGGAAGAGGTACTAGTTCACCAAATACGAAGTTAACTTATGGTGAGTAAGGAAAGAAGCATTGTGGTGCTTGCCTCATTGGGATGGATAAATGCTTTAGTTGTGGGAAAGTTGGGCACAAGGTTCGAGATTTCCCTAATGTGAAGGGCCAAGACAAGAGTGTTCAAGCTCAAGCAAGTAGTTCTATTGATGCTCCAAAGAAGAACCGCTTTTGTGTTGTCCGCTCTAGGAGTGAGCAAGAGACTTCTCCTTACGCGGTAACCGGTATGTTGAAAGTCTTCTCTATTGATGTATATGCCTTACATGATTCCGGATCTACTTTATCATTTTTTACACCTCTAGTAGCCAAACAGTTTTACATTTTGCCCTATATTTTGCATGAACCTTTTATAGTGTCTGCTCCGGTGGGTGAGTCTATTGTTGCGAAAAGAGTGTATAGAAATTGTCCATTAATGTTTCCCAATAGATTTTTGAATGTTTATCTAGTAGAACTAGATATGCTTTTTTTGATATCATTTTGTGTTTGGATTAGTTACATTCTTGTTTTGCCACTATTGATTGTAGAACAAAGGTGGTGAGACTTAATTTCCCAAATGAACCAGCGGTTGAGTGGAAGGGGGGAAGTTCTATTCCCAGGGATCGTCTCATTTCTTGTCTTAACGCATGCAAAACAATCTCAAAAGGTTTGTCTTTATCACATAGTAAGAGTCAAAGATTTAGACTCTGAAATTCCTCCCATTTAGTCGTCCCCCGTAGTGAGTGAATTTTCAGAGGTCTTTCGTAATGATTTTCCCAGTATTCCTCCCGAACAAGAAATAGATTTTTGTATCAATTTGCTACTGGATACAAATCCCATTTCAATTCCTATTTATCGGATGGCTCCAGATGAATTGAAAGAGTTGAAGGCTCAACTCAAATATTTACGAGACAAAGGATTCATAAGACCTAATATTTTCCATGGGGTGCTCTTGTCTTGTTTGTGAAGTAGAAGGATGGGTCCTTAAGAATGTGTATCGATTATCGCCAACTCAATAAGGTCACTATTAAGAATAAGTATCCTCTCCCTCGGATTGATGACTTGTTTTATCAACTCTAAGGGGCAAGCTACTTTTCTAAGATTGATTTGAGGTCCGGATATCACCAACTTAGGGTGAGAGGTGAGGACATACAAAAGACGGTGTTTTGGACTTTATAAGGTCATTATGAGGACCTAGTAATGTCCTTTGGTCTCAATAATGCTCCGGCGGCATTTATGGACTTAATGAATAGGGTGTTTCGAAGTTACCTAGATTCATTTGTCATTGTCTTGATTGACGACATCTTTGTATATTCAAAAAATGAGAGTGATCACATGGGTCATTTGAGGGTGGTACTGCAAACCCTTAAAGAACATCAATTGTTTTCCAAGTATTGCAAATGTGAGTTTATGTTGAGGTCGTTAACATTTCTTGGTCACATCATCTCTAGTAAAGGAGTCGAGGTAGATCCATGGAAAAAGGAAGCGGCTAAATGTTGGCCTAGACCATTGACTCCAACTGACATTAAGAGTTTCTTTGGTCTAGCGGATTACTATCAGAGGTTTGTGGATGGTTTTGTGTCCATTGCATAAGAAGTTTTGAGTGGTCGGAGGCATGTTAAAAGATCTTTCAAACCTTGAAAGATAGGCTTACCTCCACTTCGGTGTTGACCTTAGCGGACGGTACAAAGGGTTTTGTTCTCTATTATGGTGCGTCCCTAGTGTGTTTGGGGTGTGCGCTTATGCAATATGAGAAGGTTATAGCCTGCGCTTCCAGGCAACTTAAGGTGCATGAGAGAAACTATCCAACTCATGACCTTGAATTAGCGGCCGTGCTGTTACCCTTTAAAATATGGAATCATTACTTGTGTCGTGTCCATGTCGATTTCTTCACCGACCATAAGATCCTCCAATATGTGTTTACCCAAAGGGAGTTGAATCTGCGACAAAAAAGGTGGTTAGAATTGTTGAAAGATTACGACATGAGTGTCCTCTATTACCCATGCAAGGCCAATGTGGTTGCGGAAGTCGTACGACTATGGGTAGTGTCTCTCACATAGATGAAGCGCAGAAAGACCTAGTGAAAGATGTTCATAGGTTGGCTTGGTTGGCAGTGAGGTTTGAAGATTCTTCGAGTAGTCCATCATAACTCCGAGTCATCTTTAGAGCTTGTGTCATTGATTTCAAGGGAAGTTGGGATAAGCACTTCTCTTTTGGGAGTTTGCCTGTAATAATATTTTTGGTTCATCCATTTCCATTGCTCCTTATGTAGCCTTGTACGGTAGGAGGTGTAGGTCTCATTTGGGTGGTTTGAAGTTGGTGAGTATTTGATTCTTGTTCCTGATTTGATTTATAAGACTTTGGAGAAAGCTCATATTATAAAGAATCGGTTGCAGACAGACTATAGTCGATAGAAGTCTTATATCTATCATAGAAGAAGGGATTTTGAGTTTGAAGAAGGCGATAAAGTGGATTTAAAAATTTCACCTATGAAAGTGGTGTTTAGGTTAAGCAAGAAAGGGAAGCTAACTCCTCATTATATGGGTCCCTATTAAATCTTGCAAAGGGTTGGTAAGGTTACCTATGAGTTGAGGTTGCCTAGTGAATTGGCTTCGGTTCATTGAGATTTCCATGTTTCTATGCTAAAGAAGTGCATTGGTAATCGCGAGTCCATTCTTCATATTGAGGGTCTTGGTGTCAAGGATAATCTCTCTTATGAGGAAGTCCTGGTTCAAATTCTTGATAGGAAAGTAAAGAAATTGAGGAATAAAGACGTGGTTTTCTGTAAAAGTGTTATGAAAAAATCATTTACTTGAGGGTACAACATGGGAGGCTTAGGCCGACATGAAATCTTGTTACCCTCATCTTGTTGATAATTCAAGTTAGTTATTCTTTTTAAAAATATAAATATGACTAGAAATTGAAGTTTCATGATTTTTGGTGAAGTCTTGCAAAAATGTTCATTTTTGGGTTTCATTACTGTGTGTTATAGTGAGTTGGTGCCTAAAACTTGAAATTTTAGCCTTTTGGTTTGCTTGAGTTATGTTATGCATTTTGACATGGTGAGATTTAGTGAAAATTTATGTGACATGTTGATAGTTTAAACTTTATGCTAATTGACTCTTGTAATGTCTGTAAAGCTCATGCGTGTTGTGAAAGGAAAAGGCCTCATGATGTAATGTTTGAGCCTTATCGGTGGTAAATGAAGTTTTCAAATTTTTAGGTTGAAATGATATGACTTATGTTGCTTTGATATTGTTGATTGAGTGAGCTTCTAGTCTTGAGTTTATTCCTCCCTTCTAAAGTATTTGAGTTTCATTCGAGGGCGAATGTTCATAAGAGGGGGAAATGTACCATTTCAAAAATCGAAGACGTGTCGTAGGGCTTAACATAGGTTCCATGAGGTCTAGAAACTGTTTTTAAGTCCATTTTAATTAATATAGGTCATTTAGGAAGTTTAGAAACCAAAATGTCCAAGAACGTCCATGACGTTCGGAAGTTGGTTCAGAGAGGTACTAGCGTGCCTTAGCCGATTTGACTAGCTTTTAGGAGTCATAAATGTATGAAATTTGGTAGAAGGGTGTATAACATATTCTAATGTCGATTCATGGTCGAAACTTTTGTGTAAGACTCCCCAAGGACAAACCAAGGGTCCTTGAGGAGGACCCTAGCACCTACGAGGCAACAATGCCTGGGCAGTATGTAACCACGGAAGGCAAACGATGGTTCGTGTGTGGATCGACGGGGCGTCAATGCCAAACGTCATCCCACACTTAGCAAAAATAGGGAATAGCGCGCATGCACAAGTCTCTGGTCAAAACGACGAGTGTGCAAGACGGAGGGGTGGCAAGTCGTAGACTCACAGACGGCCCGTCGATAGGAGTCTCGTCTCTGAAGGTCAATTTCCCTTCACATTTTGTTGTTAGTTCATTTAATTATTTAAAGGGTTAGGTGGTTAATTACGGGTTTAAGAGAGTTTAATTAGATTATTTAACCACCCATGTAAAGACCCCAACCCTCATAAGTCTAAACAGAACTCACAAAATAAACTCTCTTCCCTCTCTCTTCTTTCTCTCTCTATTGGAGGACACCATTGAAGACAAGCTAGCAGAGGTTTTAGGGGCTAGAAATGGACGATTTCACAATCAAATCTTCATCAAATTTTGAGTTATGAGATCTATTCACCTTTGAGACCTTTTTCCTCAAAGGGTTCATTCAAAATATTTCCAAAACTTGAATTTTCAAGTGGGTTTCATCTAATCTTGAATGAATTGTGTTGTATTCATTATGTTATATTGAATATATTAACATGTATTTAAATTTTATTATGATAATTCTTTATATTTTTGTCTAATTTGAAGAACATGATCCTCAACCCCTAATCCTAGCTTGTGATCTTTACCTATATTGTATAATGTTCATTAAATTGACTTGGTTATGGGTTGAATTCCTACTAGGATGATGTTGTAATGCTAATTATGAAAAATTAGGATTATGTGAAGTCTTTCATTCTAGTCCTTGAGAAGTGGTCTAGGATATGATGAATTAACTTAATCATAAATGTTGATCTAACATTGAATTGTGATGTAGTGATTCTTCTAAGCCTTGTTATCATGTTGGTTACTGAATTATGATGACTTGATGACCTAATTGAGTTGAACTAAGGGTTGATGGTATGATCTTGATGATGAGTTATGAAGGAGACTTGGTAAGCCTTATGAACCTTATTCCTTAGTTCAATTGTCGTTAATTGTGAATAAGTCATGATGTTATGTTGAAGTATGCCTTGCTTAGGTTTTGTAAGGTGGTATGATGTTGAATTGAAATGTCTTGCTTATGGTAGTAAGGTTGATAAAGATGTAAAGTTACAAGGGTGATGGTGATTACCAATGTGCCTTATTATGAAAGAATATGTACTGCGTTAACCTTACTTATATAAACTATAATGAAAGGACTACACTCCTACAATTCTTATTTTGCTTTTATGTTGATGTTTATACAAGAGTTAGACCCTATGACCTAAACTAAGCCATTAGTTTTAATAAATACTTAAGGACATTTCAATAAGGGACTCTAGCTTAGCACCGACTGATCTTATAGGTGAGGGGGTGACACTTTCACACATAGGAATGGAAGGGTTCACTACGGTCCTCACGGGGTGGATAGCCTTATGACCCAAATTTGGTGTAGAGTGATGTTTCCGAGACGGACCCAAGTTCCTTAACTATGTTAACTCCATAGGAATACTAGCTATTGCATCCATCTAGAAGATATGTTTCATGTAAGGTTCAATCTTGGCTGGTAGACCACCTTCCATCGGTGTAAGGTTTTACAACACCGGATTCCACACTTAGCTCTTGTGGTATATCTCGGTTAGGGCAATTGTTCCCTAGTCTTAAATAAAGTAAAAAAAATATAAACTAACTACGGTGATTTAAGAGGTTTTACTTAGCCTAGGTAGGGGTATGGGACTCTACCTATGCCTTGAACTAGTTTGCCTTGAGGGGAGCTTTAAGAAAGTGATATTATGTATGTATATACTAATGATGTAAATGATGATAGTATGTTGACTTTACATGTAAATGATATCATGTGGTGATGGTTATGATTATGAACATGTATTTGGTCAATATTGTTAAGGTAAGATGTTTTGTATCATTAAGGGTCATATTATGTAAAGTTGGGCATTTTTTATGGATTCTTGTCGGGTTACTTTATTAAGTAAGTTTATGGGGCTTTGCTTAGTTATTGCACTTGTTGACTTGATTGGGATTCTTGAGTACTTGTCTTGCTTATTATGCCATGATAGACTCTTATTCGTGCTTGTGATGTTATTCCTTTATGATAAGGCTGTACTAGATGATAGTTTCTGGTATGATGGTATGCATATTACTTACTTTGCCTAAATGAATATGTCATTGTTGCATGGTATGGCTTATTTGATAATACATAAGAATTTCAAAGGATAAAAATGGCATGATTTTACTAAATGTCCTTTTTAGCATGATTTGACATTATACGTATATATGGTCTCATACTCAGTACAATTGGCGTACTAACCCCATTTTCTTGTATATATATATATATATATATACATATATATATATATATGAATGGTCTATGTATACTCAATACCGATATATATATTATGTGTATGTAGAGGTCTATGTAAACCTCCAATTAGAAATAATGAAATTTTTTTTCCGTATTTTTGACTTATGAATATAATGATGTAAACTAAGAGGATAGTCTTACACCTCAAAGAGGATGACGACACCGGTTACATCTAGGGGATAAGCCCGGATGTGACAAGTAAAGTTGGTACATAAGAATAAAGATTAAAGTTCCCTATAATGCCTTAATAGTCTTGACTTAAATGTGTCTATGATGTATTATACTTCTATTATGGTATGTGATGCTTATGTAGTATGTATGTATAACTCCTTGTGGCCTTAAGGTGATGCATTTCACCAAGTAACACTAGAGGGTTACTTGGGAGGTTAAGATGTTAAGAAAGGAATCTTACTTTAAATAGAAAAGAGTTTACTGTAAAGATAGAAACTGCTTACTGTAATTTGACTCTAAAATGCCTTAAATGCCAAGTATGATTTTATATAATTGATACCATTGAATATGGCTATATGAAGTATGTGAATTGTATAAATTCTATTGTATTAATGTTTTATGAAGTTTTCAGAAAAAGGGCATGATGCATGGTTTGAAGTAAAATGTCCCTTTTAAATGCATGTTTTTGCATGGTTACCATACTTAGTGCATTCTTGTACTAACTTCATTCATCTCTACCTTTATACACAAAGTGTTGGTTATGGATGCTTAAAGGATGTCTTTAAACGAAGAGGAGCTTGATATGTGATTCCCAAGCTCAAGGAAAGAAATCCTTAAGTCCAAGGATTTCATAACTAATGGTTTACTGTAAAGTCTCTTAATATTGTATTTATGATTTATGTTGTAAGGGGCGTGTCCCTAATTTATTCTAGTGATGTTGATTATAGAATGACAAAAATAAATTAGAGTCTTTTACTATGCATTATGATGTTTCTTATATAATTGAAGTGATTTTTCTAGCATATGATGTGATATGAAAAGTTCTAAATTTTCCGCTAAATTTACCTATGACAGTGCGATGAATGATAATTGTGAGCTTCTATAAGACCTCTAGAGGTAATGTATGCCATGTTACTTCTAGTGGTGCTCCCCATATGTGACAAACGTGGTATCATAGCATGAGGTTTAAAGTATTTGTTTAAGGTTCCAAGAGTCACATATTTCCATGTCTAGTAGAGTTTCGTTCATTGGTGGTGAGTCGCGACACATCCATGGGTAAGAGGCTATGTGACGATAGAGTATTCCTTCTTCATCATTCTTATGTCGTGCCATCGAACATAACTGTATAAGATCTCTCTCTTATGTTTTCTTGTCCGCTGTTTTTTTAGATGTGATTTCTTGGATGAGGTGGTATCTCTATACGTAAGGGAGAAAAGGTGAGTTTTGATGTTTATATTTGTTTTATGGTTTCATGAGTATGTATGAAGGTGAATTTTAGAATGTTATGTTGATATGATGCCCTTTCTGGCTATATATGAGATCTATGTGAATTGGCATGCTATGTTGAGAAATGTATGTCATGATATGGTTAAACCATGTTCGAAGTTGTTGTAGCTTAATTGAGTTTACTTTTGGAGTAATGAGTTGACTTATGATTATGCATGATGTAGTCTTATAATATGGTTTAGACTTGAAATTCTTTAGGAATGTGTTAAATGGTAAAGATGTATATTGCCTATATACATATATTTAATAGTTCAATGTTGCCTTATATGTGTGTAATGGTTCAAATATTTCCATTTTGTATATGTGTGGTTCTTCATAGTTGCCTTTTACGAATTGGAGTCCATTATATAGACTTCAGCCTAGAAGTGAGGGTATCTGATTATCTTTGTATGGTAATGATGTGGTTGTCACATCCCAAAAACTACACCCTAGAAGTTAGGGTGCTATGTTGGATTGCGACCGGTGTATTCGATGTTTCAGAGGTCTCATACAATCCTCTCATATCATTCATCGCATACACATAATGAAAAGTAGTGCGGAATTAAAACTTTTCATAAAAACTGTTAAATAGTCTTAAAATCTTTCATATATGTAGATATAGGAAAACACTAATTCTCGATTCATCATCTTAAGACACGACAATACCTGGGATACGACCCGTATGAATTCAAAATAAACTACTATATAGTCTATCATAAAACTTCATTAAGGAAACATAAAATGACATATATGCCCCTAAGTCAAGTGAGGACATACTTCAACTCTTCTTGAACGATCTCCTTGTCCAAGTCTTCTTCCCAAAGATCTTCACCTACCAATAACATTAGATAAAAAATAAACATGGAATGAGTACAACCACATGTACAAAATATTGCATTATGCATAAAAATCCTAAAAACAGACTTTATTGGAAATATGCATTATTTGATTAAGACATCATAAATTCATCATAAGAATAACATTTAGCAACTTAGAATCACATAAGAAAACATTAAACGAATTATCACAATTTAAAACTCACATTACGTGAGTTTACTGTAAAGTGGAGTCCTTTCATTATTACAGTGAAGTCTAGGTCCTCTCTTTTGAACACCTTTTAGCATGTAGTCTTCTCACCAAAGTCATTCTAAGATTCACTTACGTCACAGAAAGAGAGACCTCCCATACACCCTCTCTAGGTTTGCCTAAACGATCCTCAAGATTACTCATAATGAGACACATATACACATATAATACGCAACACACATAATATATAAAATATGACAATCTCCCCTATAAAGGCTATCAAAAGACATAAACAAGTACTCCTAGAAGAGAACACCCATACATTCACTTCAAGGATACCTAAATAATCCTTAAGACTTCCTAGGTTTAGATCATGTCAAATATATCAAGCAACTTACCTAACTAGAGTCATTCTCAAGACTTCCAAAGATAAGACATGGAGAGATCATCCTTTATGCCCTTTCACACTTTAACTAAGGGATCCTTAAGTAACTTTAGATTAGGTACTTATTCATTTGCATGCTCATTATCATTAAGCAATTAGTTCGTTAGTTTATGTAGAATACATACATCACATGAAGGACATTCAAATAATGGCCTTGGACAAGACATAGGGACTCTCATTAACATCTGCAAACCCTATTGTGCAATGTCTAGATAACCTAAGTTATTTTCGGGGTCTTACATTCTCCCCCACTTGGACAACATTCGTCCTCGAATGACACTTTCCACTCTCCGAACACTTCCAAGAGTAGAAAAATAACTTAAAAGCACATAAACAAACCATATAACTTAAAATCAAGGAGAGAAACATCAATTTCACAAAATCAAGAGATTCACAACATAACATTAACTAGATTACAATTCGATAACTCATTATGCTACAAAAATCACATGCCTCATTCCAAATAGCAAAAACTCATTTTATATTCATTAATACAATTGTACACATCAGTTATACCGCATAATAACAATTTTAGACCAACGAATCAACTGGTCACTTTTTCAAAATAAATTACAGTGAATAGTGAATTAGTGAACAATGATTTTTGGCAAATTTTTCAAAAATGAAATCCTAGGCAATTCATGATAAAGACATGCTAATATACAAGATAACATCATATAAACACTTTTTTCAACATTCTCATAACTCAATAAAACACACAATGAAAAGAAGTTAACAAAATTCAATTTCAACCAAACTGCTAAATATCATGCACATGCAACACTTCTTATTCAAATTCTAACCATACTCCCTCACATACAAGAAACTCATACTATAATAAGAAAAACAACTACTTACCAATATCATCATCACTCTCATACGGCTTCTCACCTCTAGTTCGGAGTGCATACAAATGCCTCTTAGGTGGGGCATCTTCTTTTGGAACACTAGGCTCAACCTTCTAGCCTCCTTCCTATAAGAAATGTTTGGACATTATCTAACCTTGTGCCCATCAATTCAACATACAAACAACCTAGTGGTACCCAATAGACACTCACCAAAATGTTTCTTACCACAAGAAACACATGTAGGTTTTCCATTGCTAGAACCACCTCCACCTTCTCCCTAGAGGTAACCCCCATAGCACTAAAAACTTGGTAAACTCCATCAAGGAATTCTTGGGGATCTTCATTCAACTTAGCGTCAATAAAGATCAGAGGATTCAACCTCATAAAGCCTCTCAACATAGATGACATAATTCTCTCCATAACATGAACCGTAGACACCATGTTCAAGTTAGCTTGACACGTTATGGCTCGAGTTAAAACAAGCAAAGCCTCTCCAATCACCCTATTAGACAACTCCGGCACCTCATCACCTCCTCCCACATTAGGGGCATGTTCACCTTGAGGAGGAACTATAGAACCTTGCTCATCTTGAAGCACTTGCTCAAGTTGAGGAGGAGCTTCCTCATTAACCCTTCCCTATTCCATCCTTCTAGCGGCAATACTTCTAGTATTCATCTCCTATAAGAACAACGAAACACATGAAGAAGGATACTCATAACAAAACTCTACCTCACGACATAGGAGTAGAAAGGAAAGGAAACAGTATCATCCTATAGACTCTCGCTAATAGATGTGTCGCGACTCACACCGCTAGTCAAGACTCTACTAGACGTGACTTTTTGAGACTATTTGATACCTAAAACTACATTAATTAACTTATTTTCCAATACCATGCTTGTCATATCCAAAAAGCACAGTCTAGAAGTTAGGGTGTAATATTTGATTGCGACAGGCATATTCGACCTCTAGGTGGTCTCACAGAAGCCTCTTATATCGTTCATCGCATATACATAATAAAAAGTATCATGAAATTATAACTTTTCATAAAAACAATATAGAAGTCTTTAACAATTTCTTATGTGTAGAAATAGGAAAACACTAAGTGTCGATTCATCATCTTAAGACATGACAATACTTGGGTCACGGCCCGTATGCATTCAAAATATACTACTATATAGTCTATCACAAAACTTCATTAAGGAAACATAAAATGGCCTATATGCCCTCGAGTCAAGTGAGGACTTACTTCAACTCTTCTTGAACGATCTCCTTGTCCAAGTTTTTTTCCCAAAGATCTTCACCTACAAAGAACTGTAGATAGAAAATAAAGCATGGAATTAGTACAACCACATGTAATAACTATGGCATTATGCATAAAAATCATGAAAACGGACTTTATTGGAAATATGAATCTTTTTCTTTAAGACATCATAAATTCATCATAAGAATAACATTTAGCAACTTAGAATCACATAAGAAAAAATTAAACGAATTATCACAATTTAAAACTCACATTACAGTGAGTTTACTGTACAGTGAAGTCCTTTCATTGTTACAGTGAAGTCTAGGTCCTCTCTTTTGAACACCTTTTAGCATGTAGTCTTCTCACCAAAGTCATCCTAAGATTCACTTATGTCACCCAAAGAGAGACCTCCCATACACCCTCTCTAGGTTTGCCTAAACGATCCTCAAGATTACTCATAATGAGACACATATACACATATAATACGCAACATACATAATATATAAAATATGACAATTTCCCCTACAAAGGCTATCAAAAGACTTACTCAAGTACTCCTAGAAGAGAACGCCCATACATTCACTTCAAGGCTACCTAAATAATCCTTAAAACTACCTAAGTTTAGATCATGTCAAATATATCAAGCAACTTACCTAACTACAGTCATTCTCAAGATTTCAAAAGATAATACATGAAGAGATCATCCTTTATGCCCTCTCACACATTAACTATGGAATCCTTCAGTCACTTTAGATTAGGTACTTATTCGTTTACATTCTCATTAACATTAAGTCATTAGTTCATTTAGAATACATACATCATATAAAGGACATTCAAATAGTTTTCTTGCACAAGACCTAGGGACTCTCATTAAATCATCAAAGCCTATTGTGCAATGTCTAAGTAGTGTCCCATACAACCAGCTAAACTTTATAGAACTTCTCTAATGCACATAGGTATCCCATATGATGAGAATAGGCGAGAACCGACATAGAACATGCTAGCAAAGCATGGAATCCGAAGTTCTATCCTACTTAAATTAGGTGTTCTACTTGCCAATTGTAGAACATAAAGATCTCATGTAGGCACATGGTTAAGGAATATGAAGGGCGTGGTTTGTATTCTAGTCTCATACATAACTATAACTACTTCCCTTAACCATACTCACTCCGTGCTAGCCCTAGTTCTCACAGATCAATTTATATTAAGGTTCACACAAATGGGTCTCATATCATGTTCATGACCCAATTACATTTACCTTACCAAAGCAAACTCCATTAGGGCTATCTCACTATGGAGCCAAAAATCTCACCGCGACTTTCCTAAGGTATTATATGATGCCATTACAGCCAATACACCATAAGTCCATCACTCATTTCATGAAGGATACCATTACGGCTAACTACTTCACGATTCATAACCTTACCACTTGGTTCAAGGTTCCACATAAATGAACCTTTTATCATCATTCGATGTCTCACCTATATTCATTTATTCAAGACTAAGATACTTTAGGTTCTTAAGTCAAGACATCACATATTCATATAGTCATCAAGTAAGGGACACAAGTCTACCTAAACAAGACATAACATACTTCTGTTTAGCACATTTACACTTTCTTTCTTTAGACAATTAGGAATGACCCTTAACCTTAGTTAGTAAACCTATTCATTACCTTAACATTATAAACTTAACCATTTTAGATTCATCTAAGCAATTTAGGAAAACCCATGTATCAACTCTAAGACTACACACTCAATACACAGCCATAACATAATATGATTACCTAGGTCGTATTAATAGTATAACACATACTTTCACATACAGGTAGATATGATCATATATCATCAAATCAACTACACAAATAGCCATATATGTTCAAGTAGTTCGGACAAGTCCATGATCATCAATGTACTAAAAATAACGCCAAAAACGGCTCATCAATTAAGATAGTACCGCCACCAAAGGTGGACCAAACCAATAATAACGTAATTAATGTATAATTAACATTGAATAAGAAGAAATATGGCAGCGTACCACCACTTCATCATTAACACTTCAAGCCAATGCCAAATCACCCTATTCAACATCATAAGGCCCCTACCCATGGCCATGAACACCAATTCAATACACAATTATAGAAATCAATGAAATCTAAGCCAATTCAATATAGATTCAACAATCTAGGACCAATTCTACAAAAATTGAATACAATTCTCACATCAATAGAAATCCCATAAGAAACTACACATGAATTCATCAACATTAAGCCTATATCAAGTAACCCATAATTCAGTCAAAATCTTAGGTTCATCAATTTCATGTGTTCATAGGTAATTTAGGTTAATATCGTCAATACAACATCAACCTTATCCATAATAGTCGTTAACCAGAAATGCAAGAACCCATGGTAGAATCATTAAAAGGTCAATTCATCTTTTGAAAAATTTGAAAACATCTTTGAAAGTTGGGCTCCTTGATGAAACTATATTAAAGGATCAAAAGCCATACCTCAATTAAGCTAATTCTTCACTTTTATGACGAATCTCCACTCAAAACGTCACACCAAGCTCTTTCTTGATTTTGGACTTCAATGGAGTCTTGGGGAATTTCTAAGGTATTTTGGGGTTTTGATTTTGAAGAATAAAATCTTCTAAGTGTTTAAGCCATACAAACACTTGTAAATACCCAAATATCCCTTAGGGAACCTCCAAATCTTCAATTTAGAAGTGAGGTGAAATTACGATTTCACCCTTAGACTTAATTATGACCGCACGTAGGGACAACTAGCAGCATCGACGGGATAGTCGATGGACGGTAGCCCAGCCTACGGACAATCTTGTCCCTCCGTCGATTAGGTCAGACGACGGATGTGGTTTCTCAAGCATTCCCATACTAAGTACCAACTTATGGGACCATCGACGGATCGTCCCTTGACCTACGGATCGTCCTTTGGTCAGTGATCTTTGGACAAGGTCTCACATCGACGAATAGCCAATCAACGGGACGTAGGTCCACATACGGGATGTGATGTCCTCCGTCGATGGGTGAAGAGGCTTGGTACAGGTAGATTAGACACCTAGGCTAATTAACTACCCACGGACCGTCGACCAGCCTACAGGCAGTCGATTGGCTTCCGTAGGTGAGGCTGCCTTGGCAATCTTGGCCTCCGACATGGATCCTTCATAAAGGACCCTTGGATGTTCATTGGGGATGTTCGCCCGGACATTTCCAATTAAAAAATGTTTGTATAGAAGGTTAGGAAACCTCACATGAATTTCACTCGAAACAAACACGTAAAACTCCATGAAACATACCTAGACACACAAGATAATTTCTAGCCACAACCTTTGAACGTCATGGACGTTATTGAGCGTTTGACATCCAATCTTCACGAAACTAGACATACTGACTATAGACAATATATAAACACATTTAAGAACAACATAAACTCATGCATTACACAAAATCACATAGAACCACATATGATGCATTTAGGTGACTTAGTCGTCGAACGTCTAGGTTGACCCTTGACGTTTGACATCCAATACATCTAATGCTTTAGCTACTTCCTGAACATAAAATTATAGACACTTTAAGTACCTTATACCACCATTACTAACATGTTAGGGTCTATATAGCCTAAGTTATTTTCGGGGTCTTACAGTTGTTTTAATTGACGTAGAAGTTACTTTACTGTAAAGTAGAAAGAAAAGAAAGAGTCCTTCATGATAAGAATCTTCTATTGTTTCCTCTTATGTCGTTTGAACTTTGTGTTTATAGTATTGTTTAAAACCTTATGTGGTTGAGTAGTATTACCTAACTTGATTATTGGAGATAATTTGCGTAGAAGATAAGGTTTGGAATGCCCTTTCGTGTTCCTATGTGAGTTACTTTAAGTTCTTCTAAAATGGTTATCCATTTTAAGTGATTAAAATGGAGGTTGATGAGTTAATATCCATTTGACGTTGGGTTAAGTTGCCCTTAAATGTGTTTATCCTATGTGGGGGATGGTGATATGAGTAGTAAGATTGTAGATATTTAAACCTTATCATTCTATTCATACATGAACTTGAAGCTAATGAATTATTAATAAGCTTGTTTTCTATAGGAGTCTTGCATAGAGTATTAATTGCATGTTCTCCATATGCTACGTGTGTTTTGATTTACCCTACGTTAATCATGTTTTGAAGATTCTAAATTACATGAAAAAGGAATTTTGATCATATTATGGTTTTCTCATGTTGATTTTGCATCTTGATATGCTAGTTGTCTATTTAACTTTATGAGATAAGGTAAGAAGCATGTTTGAAGTCAGTGTATAATATTTATCCTTATAATGAGAAATTGAGCCTATTTAAAATGAAAAATGTTGAGTCTCTTGAAAAGTATGTGACTTATGGTTTGTGAAGCATGATTGTAGGTTAACTTTTGCAAAGTGAAGTCATGTTTATCCATTGTCATTGTGTGTTCCTATAAATTGTGAGACTTTTCCCAAATAGATGCATGTTTATGAAAGCTACTGTTAGGATAGAAATTTAAACTTTGTGAAATGACTTTCTATTGTTGTGATGTATGTAGTGTGAATTACCATTATGACTTCACTAGGAAGAGAGTTTTAACATGATATGGTTTAAAACTATGATGTGTGTAGTGTGAATTACCAAGACGTTCGAAAGTTTTGCCATAAAACGTTCTTGTGTGTTGTAATGTGTTTCGTCATTTTTTTTGGAGTTCAAACTGACATGAGAGGTTCCTAACATGTATAAGGATAATTATAGGTGGAAACCTACGGTAAAAACTCCTTAATGACAAAGTAAAGTGTAACATTCCAGAAAATATACTTGTCTAATGAAGAGTCTAATAGAGTTAAAGAATATGTATTGGGGTACAGAGGCATCCCAATGCCCAATATTAGTAATATTAGGCATATCAGAGAATATTGCCTTAAGGGTGTTAACCAAATTTTTATGTATTAAGAATAATTCAAACTACAATCAGAACTTGTTAAGGAATTCTACATGCAATGAAGACCCTAAGCTAAAATAACTATATTCATTAAATACAAACATTGGTACTAGGCGTCCAAGTGTCAAGCCTAGGTACCATAGCACATGATAATTTAAAATGATTATGTGGATTAATAAGTTCCCAAGGACATAGTGAGGATCCTTTGAAAAAAAGTGATGTTTCCAAAATGCAATGTTAGGAAAATGCATAGCGACACGTGCTACCGGCCAAGGGACCAAGTGACCAAGCCCAACCTAACTCGGTTAGGGCGGTTAGGGGGAAGACGCGCGTCGGGGGAAGTCACGTGGGTCCAGGCTTCCTTACCAGTCTTAGGTTCTAACAAAATTAACTAACTAGCTCATTAACCTAGGAATAACAAAACTAAACTAACTAGTGTGCTCGAAATCCTAAGACTAACCGGGTGACACTAGCCGAATATCTAACTAAAGAAACATCCTAGTACCTAACCTAGGATGGTACAAAAGGGTAGGTTATGGTGCTAGTGACTTAAAGCTACATTTGTAATTACCCTAGGTCACTTAATTAAAAAAATTAAAAAAATAATTAATTAATTTAAACCCATGTTCAAAGCCGAGACCCTTAGAAATTTTAAGATTTCAGCTAAGTCAAATGCTCTCATATTTTTAGTCAATTTAGGAGGGATGTTTTGTGTAGTTAGCTAATTGATTTATTTATTTAGTTAATTAGCCTAAGTTTAATTAGTCAATATTCAGTTCCTAAGAGTTAGACTCATATTGAAACTAACGACAAAAAACTGTAAACAAGCAAAAGAAAAACATAAAATACTCTTGGTTCTCCTTAAGTGATTTCAAGGCAAATTCTTCAAGGTTTTCATGCAAAGAACAAGGTGATCTTTGTAGATTCTATTCTACAGTAAGGTATGTGTTTTATCTCATAGATTCCTTTCCCCGGGAGGCTTTTCAAACGTTTTGAAGTCCAGAAATTCAAAACTAGGGTTGTTCCCAATGAATCGCATATCCATCTCCCTAGTTCTCCCTATTTCCGGTTCTAGTATTATATTTATGCAAATCTCGAGCATGTTGTTGGAATGTAGTCCTAACTGATCATTATGTGTAGGTTTCTGTGATTTATTATGTCGTATGAGACCTAATTGTTAGATTCGTATGATTAGGGTATTATTTGCATGAGATAATAAATGTTTTAATGTCTACGTGTGTTCGAGAAGATGAAATTGTTATAAATTGTTCATTGAATTGTTTTTATAGGCTAATAAAATGTTAAAAGTTTGCTTGTTAACATAATGACATTAGTATAGTATGTGCATGAATTTAATTGACTCGGCTAGTATTAATATCATGACAAGTGTTTAATGATAATATCAAAGTTTGATTTATGCCAATAAATTGGCTTGCAAAACTATGTCCAAAATATTATTTCAACAAATATGAACTCATAACATAGGGTATGCCAACTACTGGGACAAGTCCCAACATACCCTATCTAAATGAACATTGTTAATATAATAGCATTGAATAATGCCCTTATAACATCAAGACTACCAAATAACATTGAACAAGATAATGTGAGTAATGAAATAGCTAAAAGCTTATGAGTTATGAAATTTACCTAATATAGAGTGATAAAGGAAGTGAGACAAGTCTCACTTACACTTAAACGATTACGTCAATGATTCTCATATAAGAGGGTGTTAGAAATCGTGAAACAAGTCTCACTCACACCATGATAATAATATAAGATTTAAATTCACATTCATCAAGTTAAGAGAGGGACGACCAGTCATCTATTGAGCTAAGTATACCTCATACTAGAAGAGAGCTTCCATAATGTCGGAGTCAACTCTTAAAGTTGTAAAGTATAATAAATCTGAACTAAGCACAGATAGACTGTCAATTAACTTGAGCTAGCACATGTAAGCCTCATGAGACGAGATCACCGCCAAGGTGGTACAGGGTCTCCATAATCTCCTAGACTTTGAACTATGTTGTCATCATAGGAACTATATAGTGGATTCCACCTAAGAAATCTAGGCAGTTGTCACCATCAGAACCTAGAGCCCAAACGAGACCGGCATCGTTGACCTCTCAGAGTTTGCAGACAATCCTACTTACGTCATTCTTACTTCGTCTAGGTTATATTTAGTGGAAAATTTGAAACTTTTTTTCATAATATTGTTACTAAACATTCGACTACATACGTAATTGTTCACCATCAACTATCTAATGAAAGAAACAATTTATTATAACGATAAAGATGTAGTTGCCAAAATGGCACTAATACAATGTCTGAACACAAATTGGAAAGAAACGCTAGTGGAACATACTCCACTAGCTCAATCCTACAACTAAGCTAGAATTTAAATGGGCAAGCATCCTCGAAACCATGAGGGCCTACCAAGTCCGAATGAATGCTCGACATCCGAATAGTTGCAGCTTTGATCCTGTAGCTCTAGTATCCACCTGTGCCTACGTCTAAAAATATAGAGTTGTATGGGATTAATACACACTTGTACTAAGTATGGGTATATGCAAGCACAAACCAAGGACATTCATGAGTAAGAATAGCTCTTTCCTAGCAACATGATTATAGCATGTCGAGTCAGTGGACTTGCCAAATTGAGATTAAGAAAATGAGTGAACTTTCCAAATTCGGATTAGGAAAGTTATGCCATGACAGTAACATGCACCATCATACTTAACATTTTGCACACAGCAAACAACAGCGTACACATAGCACATATCATAATTCATATAACACATAACGTTGTTCATATGATTTATTCGTATGCCATGAGATCTTGGAATCATGGACATGACATTAAGACTTCCCAAAATGAGGGCTCAACATACTGGACCTCAACTAGGGAGTCTGCTTTAGCAAACACAAAGTCTGCTTCTTTCATTCATATGTACTTCATTTCATTTCATTTCATGGGCTAGTCTAAACACCAGCTATACCTAGGATGTAGTTTAAGACTTTCATCTAGTTCGTTGTGCAATGACCAAGAATGAGATAATGTCATTTCTTGAGTCTAACTCACCTCTTGATTATCCTATCCTAACACCTTTGGTATTGTTCGTTTCATTATGTGCATCATTTGAGGTTGTCCTCATTCATTCATTGGGAACTTTAACTTTATCATACATAGACCATGTGAGCATCATGAAATACAGTGTCATGAACCCCGCCAAATCCCTATATTAGCATTATAGGTTAAAAGACTAGGAGATATAACGAGATTCATACCCAGCATGCCGGACAGTCTCATCTCATGAGAGTTACGTGAACCTCCGCCCTTCCTGAAAGAAGGCATCACCGCTCATAGCTAGCCTATCGGTGCTCAGTATAAAGTTCCATTACATTCAACTCATACATCATGGAAGTTGGCTTCTAGCATGAGGACATCATAGCTCATTAGATGATTTCTCATGTCATCAGTAGTATTGAGTATGCATTAACTTCAATACTTTCATTAGAGTGTTCATAGAGACTGTTTTTCTTCATTAACTTTACACTCTCATAGGTGAGTACGTTTTGGAAACATTTACATAGGATGATTTGAGATTGCTCTCATCTTTAACATTAGCCTCTTATCATGGTGTAACCACATTCATTAACTTTAGCACATTTGCTCTTCATAATTACTCACCCCTTTACATGAATGTTCATTACATCATATGCCAATGCACTTGGCCATTTAGTGTGTTTCACATCTTACTTAACCCCTTCTAGGTCTTACATCATTTCATCACATAAATCTTAGGTTCACTTACTTTTAAACTTATGATAGACTTATGAGTTAACACATACAAGCCATGAGGCTTCATTCATAGTTTGTCTAAGTGATTCATGTTTTCCCAAGATTATGTGGTACAAGACTTATGCATCTTGTAGATATGCCAAGATATTGGTTTTGATCTTTAGAGGAAGCATTCATTAAATATTTTTATACGTATGTCTTATGTGTTAATACAAAATTGGGCAAGGGAACCCGATTACATGATAATTGCATTTTTCAGATTTGGGAGACCCTAGTTCAATTCCCATAAACCCCATAATATTTCTTTCTCGTTCTCCTCCCCTTTTTCGTTTTAAGGAAAGGAGGTTGTGGGTTCAATCCCCCACAAGCTCATTATTTTTCTTTTAATTTATCTCTTAACTTTCTCACCTATCCATCAGGATGTGGGTTTAATCCCCACTCTCCACATTTATTTTCTTTTTTATTTTTATCCTAACTCTCTCATCCATTCAAGAGTTTGTGGGCTCAATCCCCACTCTCCACATTTTATTTTCTCCTTTATTTTTCTCCTAACTCTCTCATCCATTCAAGAGGTTGTGGGAGAATCCCCACAGCCTCACCTTATTTTAATTTACACTTTCTCCTTACCTTCTCATTCTTCCAAGAGGTGGTGGGTTCGAATCCCACTCCTCTCATTATTTTTATTTTTTCAAAATTTCTCTTTACTCTCTTGTTTTACCGAGAGGTTGTTGGTTCGAATCCCACAGCTCTCATTTTTTTCCAGCTTTCATGTATTGAGGTCTTGGGTTCAATCCGCCTGACCTCACATGTTTAAATTTATTTTGAACTTCTCAAAGCTCAAGTGTTCTGGCAGAAACTCCATAACCAAGTGCTGGAATTTTGACTAAATTTTCTAGCCTTGATTTAACAGCATTCATACTTTCGTTTTGTAATATTTTCACAATTTGTTTGAAACGTTTTTAAGTGTAGATTCATTGTTTTTTTACCTTAGATTTTTCCTCTTAAGATCAGCCACCTTAAACATCATTTAAGCATCACAAATTAAACATCTTATTAACCTTAATTCCAATCATTGAACAAGCCATTTTAAGGCTTAAAAATGGAGAAGAACAACAAACATTTTACACATTGTACCACATCATTTTCGGTTGACATCATCGAACATGATTGTTATTTCCAAATAAAAAATCAAAAAGAACATCATATTTCACACTTATCTACAAACAACCATACCAACAACATGATTTCTAACCTAATTTAGATTGAAATCAGAAGGAGACTAGGGACAAGGAATTCGACAATAAAGGGGACAACCGTAGTTTCATACGTTGAATTTTGTAGAAAGAAATTTCTCATGGAGGAAGGATTCCAAGAGAGAAAACCCATACCTTTTTGACATTCAAACCTTGAATTTCAGAACAAAGAACCCATCCAAACACACATCAAAATCCAAGAGCTTCAACACCAATTTGACGGAAACACCCTCTCTTTGCCTAACGTGTTTTATTAGTTGCTTACTTATAATTTTCGTTGTGAGTTCTTCAAGTGTAAAGAACTTTGGTTTACCTACTGTTTTTACATTTTTTGGCAGAGAAAAACGTGAGTGAGAGTGATAGAGACGTGAGCGAGAGAGATGAGTGTGGGAAAGAAGAGTTTTCTTAGTCTTTGGAGTCTACTTTAGGACTTATTCAAATAAGGTTTTATTTAATTATTAAAAATCTGATTTTCATTTATTTTAAATCAGCTAATAACTAATAAATATAAATTAATTACACTAATTTACCAACTTAAATTAAAAACAATTCAATTCATTGCTTCCACCTAGGTTCGAACCTGGGTGGAGCAAGACATCACTTCAAGAGCACAATTTCGGCCCTCTCTCCCCAAAATGCCCCTCCACCTATTTAATTAAATAATTAGTTATATATTTAGGTTAATTACAATACTACCCTTATCCTGGAAAAAGATCATTTTACCCCTAGACCGTCGAAACCAAAAATTTCCTATTTTTAAGTCCGGTAAAGACTCCTTCGAGTAAATCTTTGTATTCGAGAGCCCTGCATGGTTGGAACCAAACTTTCCTAGATCAATTAACTCCCCAAGGTAGTTTTCTTGGATGCTACAAGGGTTCTGAGGCTTTGTTCTACGAGCATCAATCCGTGTGAACCCAGACTAATCATCGGCATTTTAGACATATTAAAACTTAGCCTATCAATTTTTAGGGTTGGTACAGCAGTATTCGATCTCACTTTGGCCGGTGAACCACCTCTTTTCGGTGTGGGGAAGACATTGGATTTTATGTTAGCTCACATGATCTAAGTCAATTAAATGCTCAAGAAAGTATTTGATTTCACTTTAATCGTGCATCACCTCTTTTTGCTGTAGGGAAGACACTGGATTCGATTTCACTTTAGCCGATGAACCACCTAATTTTGGTGTGGGGAAGACGCTGGATTCAGTTTCACTTTAGCTGGTGAACCACCTCTCTTCGTTGTGGAGAAGATACTGGATTTCATGTTATCTCACATGATCTACATCAGTTAATGCTAAAGATTTATTTAAGAATGTAAGAAAGAATGAAAGTAGCATGTTCAAAGTGAACAACATATCAAACAAGAAGAAATGTAAGTTCAAAGTAAACTAAGTAAGCAAAGCATAAAAATATCAATCATCAGTGTTTTATAAGAATGAAGTTCTAACAGTTATTGGTTTATTCCAATATTAGAGTATGAATATATTCCCCAAGATGTATATATTATGCAAATAATCATAGAATGGTCTTAGCCAATAAAGATTGGATTATAAACACATTCATGCCCAATTTAATAAGAATGAGAAATATAACTTGTGAGTAGGGTAGCCAAATCATTTCCTTAGTTCCTTGGATTACTTACTCGTTTCATTGTAGGTATGAGACTATAAAGAATCATTGCACTTGTAATCAAAACATAAGATCAAAGGAGATCATTGAACTACAAAATTGAAAGAAGAAAAGACTAAAAAAATAAACTGAGGCTGGAAAGGTGATCTCTCGGCTTAAGGGAGCTAAATTATTAAGTTTTGTTTGAGTTGTTCTAAAATTATGTTCATGATTCTAAGGTCTTATGTTCATATATAAAATTAGTTGTGTGTTTTAAATGCATGAAAACATATCATATTCACAGCATGATTCACA
Source organism: Solanum pennellii (assembly GCF_001406875.1). Taxonomy (NCBI): domain Eukaryota; kingdom Viridiplantae; phylum Streptophyta; class Magnoliopsida; order Solanales; family Solanaceae; genus Solanum; species Solanum pennellii. Next base: position 30,897,071 of record NC_028645.1, read on the forward strand.
AATAACTAATTAGGAAAGTATAGTGACTTCAGTTTAAAGAAAGGCATGTTGCTATAGGAAGAGCTTTCCTTGATCATCCATAGTCCTTCTGCGTTTATGTGCATACACCCATGCTTAGTACAAGTGTATCCTAACCGATATACTATTACTATTTTTATAGGCGCATTTCCGAGAGAAGATTGAAGATTAGTTGAAGCGGTTTGGATTAGCGATCTCCAGACTTTGATATGTCCTCTTGAGTTCGAGGATGCCTACGTTTATTACTCTAGCTTTAGAACATTAGATATAGCTAGTGGATGTTGTCCCTAGCATTTCAATTCAAACATTTGCTCAAGCGTTTGTATTAAGGACGATTTGGCAAACTATTAATAATATTATGATTCTTTATTTCGATTGTTTAATCTATTGATAGATGCTTGTTTAGTTTGAGCATATTACTATATAGCTCTTATGCAGTATTTAATGAAGTCTAATTACACTTCAATAAGTATTAAAATGTTTTAAATTTTCTGCAAATTTAACTGTATAATTGTGATAAAAGCTAAGAAGAAGCTTGTCTGCGACCTCTGAGAGGTTAACGATGACGGTCTCATCTGGGGTGTAGGAACGTGTGTTAAAAACATTGTATAGAGAATGAGGTTAAAGTAACTACGAACTAAGGCTCAAAACAACCACGTTGCGTAGTTTCTAGCTTATGGTTGTGAAGCGCAGCACAACCATGACTTAGAGACTTAGTAATGTTAAGAATCTTCCCTTCTTCTACTCTTTATCATGCTGTCTAGAGCTTTGACATTTTATGTCATTCTAGTATCTAATTTGCTTCTTGTGTGTGCGTGTAGAAAAATGAACATAAGAAGAAGTGCAAGAATAAGAGTTGGAGAAGCAGGTGCTGGGGGAAACCAAGCTCCTCCTCAAGCACCAGCTGCTGGAGTGCAAGTGCCTATCAACACAGCTGCATTGACAGATGGAGAAGTGAGAGAAGCACTGGTTCAAATGTCCCAAGCCATCAATGTTCAGACACAGACTATCACAGCTCAAGCCACTAAAAAGGGTTCTCCGAGGGAGAACCCACATGCTAGCACCATGGCTAGTAGTCTGAGATATTTCACAAAAATAATCCTCCAGTCTACTTTGGGTCAAGAACCAATAAGGATCCCTAGGAGTTTGTGGACGAGGTTCACAAGATTCTTTGTTCTATGGGTGTTAATGAAGAGGAGAAGGATGAGTTGGCTACATATCAGCTCAAGGATGTGTCTTAGTTGTGTTACAAGATGTGGGGAGATGGCCGAACACCAGGAGAAGTCCCCATCACTTGGGACCTTCTCAAGACTGCATTTCTTGAGAGGTTCTTTCCCAGAGTGCAGAGAGAGGCTAAGGTTGAGGATTTCATCAACCTACATGAGGGAGGTATGAAAGTCAAGCAATACTCCTTGAAGTTTGCTAAACTTTCCAAATCTGTTTATTCCCTGGTTTGTGACTGGTGTATTGGAGGATCTGGAGGAGGAATGTCGGGAAATCATGTTGCATGATAACATGGACCTTGCTAGGTTGATGGTACATGAACAGCAAGTAGAGGAGAGTCGTCGGAGGAAGAGAGGAAGAGAAGGGAAGAAGCCTAGGCCTCAAATCAGCCTTGTTCTAGCACTAGTAGGAGTTCGTTTGGAGTCTAGGACAGGCCCAAGTTCCAGAAGGGGCACCAATACTATGGTAATCCTACTCCTTCCAGGAACACTAATTCCAAAGGGGACAAGTTTTGCCCCAAGAAGTACAATTATATAAATGCCCAGTGTGACAGAAAATCGTGTGGTAAATGTGGCGATTCGCATAGAGGTGAGTTCATGGAAGGTTCTAATGCCTGCTATGGGTGCGGCAAGAGTGGGCATATGAACACAGACTGCCCACATGCGAAGAATCACTAAAGGCAGATACTCAGCCTCGGCCTAATCCTAGTGTTGCAGCCGAGCCTCTCAAAAGGAACAAGTTCTATGCTTTTAAAGGTAGAGGGGAGCAGGAGAAGTCAGCTGATGTGGTCCTCGTAACTTGCTGGAGAAGTCAGCTGATGTGGTCACTGGTAACTTGCTTGTCTTTTCTTTTCCTGCGTATGCATTATTAGATCCAGGATCTACCTTGTATTTTGCTACTCCTTTAGTAGCTAGTAAATTTGACTTGGTTCCTCAGATCTTGCATAAACCTTTTCTAGTTAGTACTCCCATAGGAGACAACATTAGGGTGAAAGAGTATATAGAGATTGCCCAATAACTATTCTTGATAGAGTTACACATTCTGACCTAATAGAATTAACCATGCTTGATTTTGATATTATTTTTGGTATGGATGGGCTCCATAAATGGAATGCTACCATAGACTGTGAAAACATGGTAGTAAGGTTTCAGTTTCCTAATGTGTAAGAGCTTGAATGGGAAGGGCGTAGTTCAAATCCAACAGGCTAAATATTTTCCCATCTTAAAGACTATAAGATGTTATCTAAGGGGTATTTATGACACTTAGTCAGAGTCAATGAATTAGAACATAAAGTTCCTTCCATAGACTCTGTGTCCATAATGTGAGAGTTTCAAGATGTCCTTCCAGAGGATTTACCAGGAATCCCTCCTGAAAGCGAAGTTGACTTTGGTGTTGACATAGATCCTATCACAAAACCAATTTTCGTACCTCCCTATAAAATGGCTCCAGCTGAACACAATGAGTTGAAGTTGCAATTAAAAGATCTACTTGATAAGGGCTTCATCAAACCGAGAATATCCCCATGGGGTGCTCCAGTGTTGTTGTTAAGAAAAAGGATGCAACTCTTAGAATGTGTATGGATTATCGGAAACTCAACAAAGTCACTATAAAGAACAAATAACCTCTTCCCCGAATTGATGATATATTTGATCGGCTCCAAGGTTCAAGTTTATTTTCTAAAATAGATCTCCATTCAGGGTATCACCATCTTAGGTTAAGACAAGAGGATATTCCTAAGACTTCCTTCCATACTAGCTATGGTCATTACGAGTTTCCTGTCATGTTATTTGGTCTTACTAACGCACCAGCCGCATTTATGGACCTTATGAATAGGTTTTTCCGTGAATACCTTGATTCTTTTGTCATAGTATTTATAGATGACATCCTCAGATACTCTATGACCAGAGAAGAGAATGAACAACATTTGAGAATGACATTGCAAGTACTCAGGGAACATAAGTTGTATGCGAAATTCAGCAAATGTGAGTTTTGTTTGAGATCAGTGACCTTCCTTGGTCATGTTGTGACCTACAAGGGTGTATAGGTTTATTGTAAAAAGATTAACTTAGTAAAGAACTGGACGAGACCCCACTCCTACAGATATTCGAAATTTCTTTGATTTTGCTAATTATAATCGCAGGTATGTTGAGGGATTTTTTGCAATTGTTGCTCCATTGACAGCGTTAACAAAGAAGAAGACACAGTTTTAGTGGTTTGAAAATTGTGATCGTGAATTCATATTTATAGAATAGTGATTACATTGTATTGAATTGTTTATTTCTATAACTATCTCTATCAATTGAATATGAATTACTGAGGAATGATCAAAGATGAGGATTATCTTGGGGATTTTGTAAGTAGGCCTATTCCTTCTAATTAGCGTATAATGTACATTGAATTGTGATGATTAGTATGATCCACTTATGGTGGTTGTTGTTTATATTCATTATCATGGACATGAAGGAATTTTATGTAAGATGAATTTATATGATGATTTCCATGTTTAGGAAGTTTAAGGATTTAGCCTTGATTCTAATATCATGTTCTAAGTGAATTGATGTTATGTGAAGTATATGATAGCACTCCAAAGTAGTTGCATGAACTAGATATGGAGATGATGTTATATGTATATGTGTGATGATAATATTAGGGTTAGTTTTGGTCTATAAGGCTAATGAAGATGAACATTCTTGTAGCATGACCCTAACCTATGAAATATCTGTATGAACTTGTGATCAAATAATGCTAGGAGTCTTCTAATCTAATGTTGAATATGCTTTATTTCTCTTATGGTGCAATGTGATTGTGTGTAGTCTATAATACTTAATGTTATATATGTGTGTATGACATGAGACTTGAGAAATGATGTACATGTGGTGTGACTTTTGAGGATGGCTTTCTAAATGCTATGTGACAGGTATTATGTGATCATATTGACAAATGTACACACACATTACATGCATATCTTGGAGTAGGATTGAATCATGATGATTAAGGAAAGGATAGTTCTCCTACACATCAATACCTATTTCTATGCATGTAAAGTATATGATAAATGAATTTATGAACATGTGTGCCTAAAGGTGTTTATGTGAAGGTAGATCTCACATATATGTACACAAACATCCACGTATGAATGAAGTATGTAATGGTGGTCTAATGAATAAGTGTGTCTTTTCAAAGTTATTAATCAATTGTACTCTTAACTAGACTATAGTATGAATATGATATGATTATGTGAAAGGAAATTCTTACATAATGTAGGTTCTATGATAAAAGGACATTCTCATCTCAGATATCATTGAGCTATATGATATACGAGGGAGTAAATCCCTAAGGTGTGATCTTTAGGAAATAATGTTATATAAAGGCTTAATGATATTTTAAAAGGTAGTTTATTGCTTATCACTGAAATGGCATAAAAATGACATGGAGGTCTCACGTTAGTAAGTCTGGCCTCCCACATGGGTTTCTTTATGTTAGTAAGTTCAGATTCCCAAGATATGTGTCGTCTCATTAGATGAAAACCTTCGCATTCAGCAAGTCAAGGTCTCTAGCAACAATCTCCTAGAGCCTTAACTATGTGCCCGCGTAGGACTCTAGCTTAATTGATCCACCTAGATAGCTATTTACGAATGGTTAAACCTTATGGAAATGTTAACCATCTCTTTTCTATGTGGGAGTAGAACACTATATTCCATGTTGATGACATTGTCTATGTCGGTTATGGCTATGTCACCCAAAGGTTAATAAATTTACTAAAGTAAGAATATGAATTCTAATCTAAATTCATTGAGAAGTGTACTAATCATAGGTAGGACTATGGACCCTATATATGCATTGTACTTTATGACTTCAAGAAAGGATAGAATTGGAGCCTCTTATGAAGTAAAGACTTATGTTATGTATGAATTGTATGAATGCATGTTAAGTGACTTTACTATGTCAAGCTATGAATTATGAGTATGCATGTGAATTGCACTTATGGATTCTATGTGAGTTTACTTAATATATGTGGAGGTATCGGACCCTATACGTACATTAATCAAGTAATCCCGTGAAGGGGTTTTGAGGGAGGTTCACCTATGATATGTACTAATGAGTTATGACTAAGGTTGTAGTAAATAAAATAGTCCTTATATGATGCTATGAAGTATATGACCTTAAGTTTAGTTATAGATGGATGTGTTATGACTTGTTAAATATGTTATGACTTGTCTAGGGTGACTTCTTACGTACACTTGGTGGAAGTAGTATTATGGGATGCTACCTACACATTACACTAGTCTGACTTAGGAGTTGTCTTAGGTGACGATCCTTATGTGAAGTTGATATCTTTGATGTGCTTATTACTTGCTAATATATGTGGTTGTGTTTATGAAGCATATCTATGAAAAAGGCTATTATAAGGTGACCTCAAGGTGATACATTGTACTAAATACACTTAAGGGTTACTTAAGGAAGGAAGTAAGATAAAAAGAGAAGTAATGTAGTGTATGTAATGAATATGCCTCAAAGTATGATAAATGCTTTATTGTGCTATTATGAGTAGTATCAATCTCTATATGATATATGTGAACTATATTGAGCTTATACATTCCTATGATCATGAAGTTTACGAAAAATACATGTTGCATGATTTAAAATGAAATGTCCTCTTTAAATGCGTGTTTTTTCATGGTTGCCATACTTATTGCATTCTTGTACTAATACCATTCTTCTTCACGTTTTTACACCAATTGTAGGTGTTGATGGCTAGAGGATGTAACCTAAGTGAAGATCTTGGATAGACCTCCAAAGTTCAATTTAAATAACCCTTATGATTCAAGGGTTTCCTATTTCTAAATGTTTATTTTAGTCGATGTAATAGGTTAGATATTTTTTATATTTTTAAGGGTGGTGTCCTTATTATACTCTATTCTTGTTGAACCTAAGATGGCAAAGAGACATAGAGTCTAATTATGTACTTATGATAATATATATATATAT
>NC_028645.1:30903939-30933557 GCF_001406875.1 Solanum pennellii
AATATATATATATATATATATAAATTGATATTCTAGAATATGATGTGCTATGAAAAGTTTTAATTTCCACTATTGTTATTACAATTATGCAATGAAGGATGTCTAAGGTATTGTCTTAGAGCTTCGAGAGGTCGAAGACCAATGTGGTGATGTATGAGTACTCTAACTTTCAAGGGGTACCCTCGGGTCGTACCAAACTTTGTATCAGAGATTAAGGTTTTGTATTTTGTCCTTTCTTTTCAAATTCTCCTACTGCCACGTCTAGTAGAGTCTCGTTCATTGGTGGTGAGTCACAACACATCTATGAGCGAGAGGCTATAGGAAGATAGAGTTTCCCTTCTTCACTATTCTCATGTCGCGCCATAGAAATTCACTCTATATTATATCTCTCTTATGATTCCTTGTTTGGTGGTTTTTTAGATGTGATTGCTTTGATTGGGATGATGTATTAATTCTTGAGGGAGAAAAGTAAGTTTTGATGCTTACCCTGGTTTTTTGGTTGTGTAATATATGTGTAGGTGAAATTAGTATATGTTGATGTAATGCCATTTATGGCTCTAGGTGGTTTATGAAGAAGGAGATGCTATGTTGAGAAGTTATGATACTAAGGGGTTATAACTTGATGTAGTTGTTATGGTTGAATGGAGTTCCCCTTGGAATTATGGATTTCCTTATGATTATGTAGGATGGTAGTATGATGTTATGGTATAGGCTTGAAAAGTCTTGGAGAATGTGGTAAATAGCGTGAAGGGTGAATGTTACTTTTGTTATGTGGAATGTTTCATAGTTGTCCTTCTGTGCATTGGAGTCTTTTGTATAGGCTTGCTCATAAGGAGGGAATATATTATTGTTGAGCCTTGTAAGTTATTGTGAAGTATGCTAGTTAATGGGAGAACCTTTATGACTAGTTAATGGTTCCATCTATGAACCTATTCTAAGAGTGGTAAAAAGACGAAAAGGAGTTTTATTCCATAAGTTGGAAGTATGATTACCCTAAGGTGACTTAGGGAGATGTATGGTATGTACCCCTTAGCGCTTGAACAGAAGGAGAGAATTGAGATTGACCTACTTTGAAGTGGTTAGTTGTCTTTTAACCTAGAATTTGAGTATGTTCAATAGAAAAAGTTATTAAATTATACCTAGACATAATTTCTTTGAAAGTTACACCAAAAGTGATGAAATTTTAGTTTGTTCTTGACTTGCCTCGACCTTCGTGTTTAAGGGCATTATATGATTTGGACTACCCCAAGTGGGGGATAATGTGCATAGGTTATAAGATTGTTAGTGCCCTTGATGTCCATATGTTGAGTTCCCTTGAACTTCCCTAGGTTGAAGATCACTATGAAGTGATGGTAAAAAGGGTTTTCATAAGCTTAGACCTAAGAAAGGGGATGATGTTCTTAGTTAATAAGTGTTGTAAGTTAAATTCCCATAGAGTTGAGATAAGTTGGTATTAAATGGATTTATCCTAAGTGTGTGAGGTTGATTTGTGTAGTAATGTCGTAGATATCCATATCTTTTCCTTTTATTATTACCCAATCTTGAAACCAAAGAGTTCCTATGTAGCTTGTTCATGATCAGAGTTTTGCATAAAAGGATAACTTGCATATTCTCCATATCTTATGCATGTCTTAAATGACACTATGTTATACATGTTATGAAAGGTTATTATTGCATGAAAAAGGAATTTTTGATAAATTGCATGTTGCTAATGTTGTTGTGCAACCTTATATGATAAATGTGTAATTTGATCTCATGATATAGCTTAGTGAGCATTATTTATGTCATTTTAAGTGTGGTTCCCTAGCCTCACAATGAGAAGTTGAGTCTCGTATAAATGAGATAAGAGGAGTTTCTTTGGAAAATGTGTGACTATTAAGGTTAGGGAAGTGTTACTATTGGATAACTCTTTATGAGTGATTGTTTATCTAGCCTATGTTTGTTGGTATACCTATAAATTGTGATAAATTTCCCTAAATGATGCATGTTTATGAAATCTAGTGATGTGCTAGAAATAGAAAAATGTAAATTCATTTCGTAATGTTGTGATGTGCTTGGTGTGACCTACCATGTTGTTTATAAGGAAGGAAGTATAAGCATAATGTGGTATGGAGTAAAGAAATCCTCCTTAAATATGAATTAAACTTTATGCATTGCTTTCATATGAACTCTATTATGCCTTGTGTATAGGTTGTGACTAGGAGAAGGTAGTTCCTCCTTTAAGAAAACTAAGAATGATAATTACATATATGACTGTGATGGTATTATGTCTAGGTTATAAGATTGTAGTTAATCTATAATATTCATGATTCTTGTGCAACTAAATGAATTGTTCAAAACTTTCTCATAAGCTGAAGTGTGGATTATGCCTAAGTGTTCAATTTAAATCCATAGTAAGTTAAATCATATGGTAAAATAATGAAGATGCCAAATGTTTGAGAAGGTAGTTCCTCCAAATGGCAATGAATATGAAGAGGTATGTATGCATGGAAAGAATTGTAGAAGTAGTCGATGTTTGATTATGTTGCTTTGGTTGCATGATTGTATGAAATTAGTGTTTTTTTTTTAATTTTGGTGCATTTACTATTGTTTTATAACATGTTGAAGTGTTTTAAGTTTCTTTAAAACTCATTCAGTCCGTGCAAGTGTTTAAAATGTTTCAAGAGTCATTTGAGGAAGAATGATTATTAGTGGGGGAGTATTTTTACACCCTCAAAATGAGCTAGATTAAATGTTAGACTAACATTTTTTTATGATTTTATTAAGTCCTTAAATGAATAATTGCAGTGTTAAAAGGCAGTGTGCCATGTTTGAAGGTCAAACGTCCAAAAAAGACCAACACGTTTGAAAGTTTTGCGTTGAAACGTGCTTGTCTGTATTAGTGTGTTTCGTGATGTTTTATGTGTTTTTGAGAGTTCAAATTGATATGAGAGGTTCCTAAATTGTACACGAGAGTATTTTAGGTTGAAATGCCCGGGCAAAACTCACCAATTACCAACCAAAGGGTCCTTGAGGAAGACCCGACCTTGGGCCAACAGGCTGCCCAAGGCAGCAACTTTTGTTCCTTGATGAAATAGGTCCGCGTCACGTAGTTCATCCTCCATATGTCAAAAAGTTGGTCTGCATCGTGGACACAATGCAAATTCAACTGCCCCGGAAGTTATTTTAAAAAAAATCATGCGGGAACAGCTCCGCGTCGCGGACTTGTTCCTCGACGAAGATTCCAAAAATTGAAGTTGAGTTTGACATGTCTAAAAGTCCAAATCAGTATGGGGGTGTTTTGGTAACTTTGGGTGAGGTTTATAAACTGATTTTAAGACTTTTGTAACCCCTTTTCCAAGTCCAAAACCCCAACACCAAATAAAAAGATCAAAATCCCAAAACTATCATTTCTTCCAAAATCTCCCAAAACCTCCATGGGAGAACAAAACTCAAGATCAAGCTAGGGGCTGGATTTCTATGGTTTCTTCTCCAATTATTCATGGGTCTTCTATAAATAAGGTATGGTGATCCTTCATCCTTAGTTATACATTCATCTAAGGAGCTCAATCAATGATTTTCAAAAGTGATTCAAAGACAAAAATTCCCAATTTAAAATCTAGCCATGGTTTCCTTGTCAAATTGATTTCAAAGTCATTCTTATGATAGATTTATGTTTAATTACTGTTTTAATTATGAATTTCAATACAATGTTATGAATATCCCATGATCCTCCTTGTTTCTCATATTGGCCTATAATGCGTGTCTTGTGATCTTGATATCATATTTATAGTATTGTGAATACATTGTATTGATTAGCTTATTGCTATTACTATCTATATCAATTGAATATGAATTGTGGAGGAATCATCAAAGATGATCATTATCTTGGGTATTTGGTAATTTTACCTATTTTCCGTCTAATTAGCTTAAAATGTACATTGAATTGTGAAGATTTGTATGATCCATTTATTGTGGCGGTGTTAACATTTTTGTACATGTTTGTGCATTATGATCATGGCAATGAAGGAATTATACGAAATATGAATTTATTTGATGATTTCCATGTTTAGGAAGTTGAAGTATTTATCCTTGAGTCTAATTATCATGTTCTAAGTGGATTAATGTTATGTGAAGTATATGAATAGCCCTTCAAACTAGTTGCATGACCTAGACGTGGAGATGATGTTATATGCATATGTGTCATGATTATATAAGGGTTAGGTGTGGTCTATATGGCTAATGATGATGAATATTCTTATAGAATTACCCTAACATATGTAATCCCAATATGAACATGTGATCAAATTATACTTGGAGTCTTCTATTCTAATGTTGTATATGCTTTTGTCTCCTATGGTGTAATGTAAGTGTGTGTAGTCTATAGTCCTTAATGTTATATTCGTGTGTATGATGTCAGAATTGAGTAATGTTGTACATGTTTTGTGTTATTTAGAGGGTGGCTTCCTTAATGCTATGTGACATCCATTATGTGATCACATTGACCAGTGTAAACAAACACTTCATGCATATCTATGAATAAGATAGAGTAATGATGAGTAAGGAAAGGATAGTTCTCTTATTCATCATCACCTATTTCTATTCATGTAAAGTATATGAATAATGAATTTATGATCATGTGTGCCTAAAGGTGTTTATGTGTAGGTAGATCTCACATATATGTACACACACATGCACGTATGAATGAAATATGTAATTGTGGTCAAATGAATAAGTGAGTCTCTTTAAAGGTATTACTCAATTATTCTGTTAACTAGACAATAGTATGAACAAGATATGATTATATGCAAGTACATGCTCATATGATGTAGGTTCTATAATGAAAGGTCATTCTCATCTTAGATACCTTTGAGCTATATGACATTTGAGGGAGTAAGTCCCTAAGGCTTGTAAGACCCTAAAATGAACTAAGCTGAACTAGAGTTTTGTGAATGTTTCTTGAATTAATTTTGTGTTAAAATGAGTTATAATAATGTCCTTAGGCAGTATGTGAGGTTTGGTTATGTTTGCAGGTCAATTTTTCGAGAACATCCATGACGTTACGAAGGTGTGCCTTAGAATGTACTTGTGTGTCCTTATGTGTTTTAGCGAGTTTTACGTGTTCGTTTTAATTGAAATTGGTGTGGGATGTACCTAAGAACTAGACGACTTAATTTATGGGTTAAATATACGAGTATGACCCAATCTAGGACCCATTAGGGTCCCTAGGGAAGGGCCGAAGACTTAGACCCAAAACTGCCTAGACAGTGTCAATCAACGTACTAGTCAACAACCAGTAGACCAATCGACGATCATCGAGTTGGTCCGTCGATTGGAACTGCAAGTATGAATATTTTGGGGGTTGCATACCCAACCAGTGAACCCCCATAAACGAGGCCTCTTTTGACAAATGGTCCATCGTTAAGGAGTCGTGGGTATTGCTGTAAAAAGCTGTCAAAAATCTACCTTGGCTTGGGGTGTTTGGTTAATTAAGTCCAAGTATTTTATGAAGCTTGAAAATTTTGTAGGGTCTTTAGGTGTATTAAGATGTTTCAGTCACGACCCTAAAGTACACCCTAGAAGTTAGAGTACCCTTGAGTCGTCACACGACAAATGAGACTTCAACAAGGCTCATATAAGCTACTTGTATCATTAATTGCATAATAAACATTCTAATATGAGTAAGAATTTAAAACTTTCTTCCAAAACGAAGAACTCTTTTCGTAATCATTACACAAGTGGAAGACTTTAATTTAAAACATTAAACATTTATAACATCTCCTCGAACCATCTAAACTGTGGAGTATACAATACTTGGAACTAAGCCCATACAAGCCAATAAAATAAGGACTTAAGACATAAAGGAACATGTAGTTATTGTCCCCGAATCGATAAGGACTCACCAATACTTCATCTTCAACCCTTAGAAACATATCCATCCTCCATGGAATATAAAGACTTCCAATTCCCTACACTATACTCAAAAAGGGAAAAGAAGGGGTTAGCACATTAGATGTACTAAGTATGGAAGTCAGGCAAAAACTATAAAAAAGGGACATTCAGTAGATAGCAGGTTTTTCATGAATTTCGATTAAAACATCATACTATAATCATAAGAACAACATTTCACACTTTAGAAATTAAGAAATCATCCACGCAATTATTCACATTTTTGTGCCCACATTCCAGTGAATTACTTCACTGAATATTGATGTTCCTTCACTGTTACAGTGAAGGCTTAGCCTTCACATATCACATCTTCTATGATGTAGTCAACCCACTAAAAGCTTTCCTTAGACTCACTCAAGTCACAACAAGAGAGACCGCCCATACACCCTCTCAAACCACTCTTTAAACCTTAAGACTACTTATAATGAGACACATACACTTACACTACATCAAGCACATCATCATGAGATTCTTCTACTAAAGGTGATTTCCAAGATTCACTTGAGTGAGTGTGGAGTGACTGCCCACACAATCCATTTCACACACACGCACATAAGGGATCCTATAGACTACCTAAGATAGAATCATTCTCACTTAATACCATGACATACATGAAACATGACATTCTCCCTTTCAAAAATTATTAAAAGACCTACTCAAGTAACTCAAGAAGATAACATCCATGATTGACATCTTCAAAATTACTAAGTAATCCTTATGATCACCTAAGTTTGGATCATGTCCACATAAACAACCATCTTCCCTAACTAGAGTCATTCTTAGGGCTTATCTAGGTAAGACAACAAGTGACAATTCCTATGTGTCTTTCACATCTTAACTAGACAACTCTTAACTACTATAGATAAGTACTTATTCATTCAACATATTTCCTTAGCTTAAGTCATTACATTCATTGGTTTATTAAGAGACATTCATCACATAAAGGACGCTCATGTAATGGTCTTGGAGAAGACCTAGGGACACCAACTAACACCTTCCAAGCCTATTGTACAATGTCTAGATAGTTTTCCATAACACCACCTAAACTAAATAGAACATCTCTAATGTTAGTAAGTTTTCCATATAATGAGAAGAGGCAATAACCGACATAGACCATGTTAGCAAAGCATGGAATCCAGAGTTGTACCCTACTCCGATGGAGGGTGTTCTACTTGACAATTGTAGAACGTGGACACATCCCTTGTAGGCACATGGTTAAGGAATATGAAGTTCTTAATTTGTGTCCTAGCCTCATACTTTAACTAGAACTACTTCACTTACCATACTCACTCGGTGCTAGCCTTCGTTCTAATAAATTAATTCACATTAAGGTTAATACAAATGGGTTCCATATCATGTTCATAACCCAATTACATTTACCCTACCAAGGAAAGATCCACTAGGTCTACCTCACAATGGGGACAAGAAGCTCTTCATGAATTTCCTAGTGTTAGCTATGATGCCGTTCTAGCCAATCAACCTTATGTCCATAATTCTTTTCATGAAGGATACTAATACATATTTTGACTTCAAGTTTCATAATCTTACCACTAGGTTCAAGGTTTTACATAAAGGATCCACTTATCATCATTCAAGGTCTCACCTAACATTCATACATACAAGACTAAGACGATTTTTCTTTCTAAGTCAAGATATCAGATATTCATATTCATACATGCATAAAGTAAGACACACAAGTCTACCTAAATAAGACACAACATACTTAACTTTAGTAAAAATTACATATATTTCATGAAGCTCATAGGAACCACTATTATCATCCTAAAGTCATCCTATACACTACTATATCCACACTAATATAGTAATCATAGAATCATATAGCTAATTAGGAACAATCATGCATTCAACTCTAAGACAACCCACAACACATAGTCATTAGTCTAACATGATTACCTAAATAAAATCAATAGAATAACACATACTTTGACATTACTTTGCATATAGGTGGATATGATCATACTAAATATTCAACAATACAAATCATCATATTACTTCAAGTATTGCCGAAAAGGTCATGATAATAATAATTTATAAAATAATGCCGACAAGGCCACATCAATTCACATAACACAACCACCATAAGTGGACCCCATACAAATAACACATAATTCAACAGCTAAATTACAATATATATACACAGTATTAAGATATCTAGGGCAGCATACCACCCACTTGATCTCACCACTTCAATCCAAAGATAAATCATCCAATTCAATACCATAAGACTCTTACCCTTGACCATGAATATCAATTAAATACATAAACTATAATACTCAAAATATAATTCAATTCAATATAGATTTATCAATATAAAACCAATTAGATATAGAATTGAATACAATTCTTACATCATTCAATAGCCCATAGAAAACTACACTACAATCTATAAGCATTAAGTCGTTAGAAAGTCAATAAGCATACCGTGCAATAGATCTAAGAGTATTCATCACTCAATTAATAGAATTGAAACTTCCTATAAACCATACATACATACTCTATACATGAATAAAAATCCCATAAAAATCTAAACATGAATTCATGAATATCAAACCACAATCAATTTACCAATACTTTAGTGAAATTTAGAGATTTGAGTAGATCAAGGGTTCATGGAGAATTTCATTGGAAAACATCAATTAAACATCAATAACATCATATCTAACGTTTGAAAACCTGTCATGCAAGAACCCAAGATATAGAGTAGAAATTGGACATTTCAACTTTTTTAAATCTTTGAAAATCATCTTTGAAATTGGATCTAAGGTGATAGAAAGCCTTAGATGAAGAAATCTCATACTTTATTAAAGGAAACCAATGATAATTGAAGAAGAAACATCATTGAAGATGCATCTTCAAGCTTCATCTTAACTTTGAACTCTTAGGTGGAAACCACTGAGTAGTTCCTATATTGGCTAGACATAGTTCGTAGACTAGGGACTTAATGATACTGCTTATCCACCTCGGTGGTAGCCTTGTATTCATGAGACATACACGTGGAAGCACATGCTCATATATATTCTATCGGTGCTATGCTCACTTTCATTATCTTCTTTCTCTTTAGAGTTGATTCAAGAATTATGGAAGTTCACTTCTAGATTTAGATTTATTTACTCTTTTGATGACTTGTCATCCTTACTTTACATTGATGAAATGTGAATTTTCCTTACATATTATCTTTACTTTACATTAATTAAATGTGAATTGTCCTTACATATAATCCATACTTTTCATTGATGAAATGTTAATTGTCCTTACATATCGTCCTTAGGTGTTAATGTGACTAGTCTCACACATTCTAACACCTTCATTCGTCAATATTCTTTTAACGTAGTAGCTTAGGTGTAACTAAGACTCGTCTCACTTTATTTAACACCCCATTCTGGTCACTTACTTAATTTAGAACCCTGTAGTTATGTAAAACTCACGTCACTTCTTTACTTTAGTGTAGTTGCTTCATTTCATCGGTGATGGACGATAAGCACTTCTTTCAATGAGTTACATGTGTTCATAGTTCATTATTTTAAAACATGTTGGGAGTTGTCTCAATTAATGACATGCCCTTGGTTATGGATTCATTGATTTATTTTAGAAGTTCTTATAATATATTTGATACTCTTACTACACAAGATCGGCATATGATTAGTATTGGCCTCAACATTTGGGGTGTTAAACTAGCAAACATTTTTGTTGGCATAAGACAATTTTTACGTATGTTCATATTTAAATTAAATAAGTGTGAACCTTTAGACAATCTTTCAATCATTTAGATAAGATTCTAGCCGTTAGGATGCATTCGTTTTGACAAAGTAGTGTTCAATTTTATTGGCATCAGATAATCAATTCATTCAAGATGTGATTTCATAGTTGTCTTTTAAGCCAATCATAGTTCATAACTTTAGGGTAACGTTTTTAAGACATATTGGACATCCTCATATTAAAATTTTATGAATATAAAACCTTAATAAAGTCACCTTAACAGTAAGTATGCATTAAGACATCACACATCACACTTAACATTTTCGAACATATCTTAGTAATACATCGTTCTTTAATTCACGTAAGAAACCCTTAGTATCAAACGAGTTCAATTCATAGTTAATTCGACATTTATAATTAATGAAAATTACACATAATATCAGGTATAACCACATACCAACAACATGATCTCTAACCTATTTAAAATGGAATCGAAAAGGATACTGGGGACAAGGAGTTTGATGAGAACACGGGAACAACCCTAGTTTTCAAGATCTTTGAATCGTTTGAAAGAAAGTTCTCTTGGAGAAAGAAGTCCAGGAGGAAACCCATAATTTATATTGATTTAATATACGATAATCAGTCTAATGAAATCTTTGAAAACACTTGAAATTTCCCAAGGAAATCCTCTAGCGTTCTTCCGTTTTGCGGTTTGCGTTGTACTGCCTTAGCATCATGAGTTCTAAGGATTTGATCGTGAATTCTAGGTTTAGGAAATGATATTCAGTCAAACAAATTAAGACTTAATCAACTTAATTAAAAAACCAATTAGTTAATTACTAAAACGCCCCTCCTATGCTGACTAAACATTGGAGAATGTTGACTTGTCGGAAAATGTTACAATTGGTGTTGACTATGGTTTCGGTAAACATTTTGACTTTTAATTAGTTAATTAAATCCATAATTTAATTAATTAAGGGACCAAGAGAAATTACTAAAATACCCCTAAGTCATTTGGACCATAGCTAACCCTTTTGGACCATCCTAGGTTAGGTACTAAGTTGTCCCCATAACTAGTACTAGGTTCCACCCAATTTTTCCTAGGTTGTTGGGTGAATTAGGGGGTCCAATTCGGTTAGTGCTAGGTTAGTTGTCTATTTAGGATAGTTGGTTAGGACTTAGAGTTAGTTTGGTTGGCTTGTCCCACATGGAGGGACCCCCCGTGCGTGCCATGCCTAACTACCCTAACTGAATTCATTTAGGTTTCAGTTAGGGCGGTTCGTTGGTCCCCTTGGATGGTTCCTTCACGTGTGATGACCATGTGCTTTCACATGGGTTTGTTTCACTTACCTAACTAATTTATATTGGTGGCTCATTTGCGAGTTTTTACTTATTGTCCGAAGGACCCTCACCATGTCCGTGGACACTGCTTAATTTACATGATCATTTTAGATGGTTATGTGCTATGATATCATGTCTTGATACTTGGATTTCTCCTACGCTTTATGATTTGGACGAAATATATTTATTAGCTTAGGGTCTTTATTGCAGGTACATTTCTTAAACATAAATCTTGGATTAGGGTATGACAACCCAAAAAGTGTATCTCATATTTGTATATAGAAAATTGGCTAATATCTTTCAGCCAATTTTTCTATACTATGCCCAATATATCTCAATATTGGGCATTGGGTGGCCTATGTACCCCTAATAGGCTATCCTAAGGGCATACTGGGCTCTTCATTAGACATATTATTTTCCGAAACATTACACCGTCTATAGGGTCTCTTGGTTTGCTCTTGCTGATCCTCAACCTTCTCACTTTCAGGCTCAATCGATGAGACCCATCGACAGGCTGTCGCCTGGTCAACTGGCCATCGTTTGGGTCGTCGTGGCAGTGTTGAGCTCAAAGTTGGGGTCCTGTTCTAGGGCGCCTTGTGGGTCCTACATGGAGTCATGCCCAGACAGTTTCAACCCAAACATGTACGTATATGAGTTTAGGACTTCCCACACGAGTTTCATCAAAAACGAACACGTAAAACATGATGAAACATGCATAGAAAGACAAGGTCGTTACAAGGCACATCTTTCTAACGTCCTATACGTTCTTGAGCATTTGACATCCAAACTTCACGAAACTTGACACACTTCCTATATACACCATATAAACTAATTTCAGGACCATATAAGCTCAATAATCACATAGAAACACATAAAACCAAATATGAGGCACATAGGTGACTTAGTCGTCGTGTCTTGGTCGTTCCTTGACGTTTGACTTCCAATGCACCTGAACTCTTAGCTACTGGTTCTATACCACATTATAGACGATTTTAGGACCTTACACAATCATGACAAACATGTTAGTCTCAATCTTCACCTAAGTCATTTTAGGGATCTTATAGTTTCAAATCCTGATAACTAATTTTAGACTGCATTTCCTAAAACCGAAAACCCTCCCCGGAAGAAAAAATCTCTAAAGACTCCATAGAATCTAAAAGTCAAGAAGGAGCTAGGAGGGATGTAGGTGGTTGTTTCTTGATTAAAAAAATCAGTGGTTATTTTTCTTATTTGAGGTATGGTAGTCATCCTTGAACTCTCTTCCATTCAAGAAGTCCTTTCTATAACATTTCAAAAAGGGTTCTCAAACTCTATCTTCTTCTATCTTTGATTCTAAATATAGGTCTTGCATGAAAATGTTTTAAATGATTCAAAAATGTTGTTTCTAGTGTTAGTTGGTGATTATAATGCTAAAATATCAATGAGAACATGTTAAAGCTTTTTATAAATTCTTAGCATAAGAAATGGGTTAAATGAACATGATTTTGTAGTCTTTGATCTTTGGTTTCTTTGGGTTGATGTTGTTGTTTAGCTACTGCCCTAAGGGATATATTATGATTAATTGTAGAGGAAATTATTATAGATTATGGAAGCTTGAATAAAGGGTAAGTTGGTTATGTTTTTAGCTTTATTTATGATGCTCTTGAGTGGTACGATTCATCTTTGGTGGCGGTGATTACTTGGAATATATGAATGTGAATCTACTTGTGTATAGTGAATGAGTCCATGAAGGAATATTATGTGAAGTAAGATGATAATGATGTTATTCTTGTCAATGTGACTTATGAAGCTTGTTATGAGAATTATTCTATACATTATGCCTAAGTAAATTATATGATTTTGTGAAGCATGTTAAATGTGATATATTTTAATGAATGAAGGTCTAAGCATGTATAGGATTTTATGTAAATTAAATGATGCTTATATGCAATGTCTGTTCACATACACACACTCACACTTGAATTATTGAATGAAGTTAAGTTTTTTTAAAAAAAGAGTTTTGGGGTAAACACTCTTCATGTGTTGAGATTAAATGTTTAGTAACAAACCCATTACCTCCCAAGAGCTTTCCATGATAAGTCTGAGGATTGATGCCCTTCGTGAGTTGAGATGTTTTATTCACTAGTTATCCTTAACATATTGTATATAATGTTGAGTTTCCGTGGGGGATTATGCTTAGAACCGAGAGGATATGAAGAATGGGTGTTTACACTTCATTAGTTGAGATGTGGTATTCCAATGTATCTCATGAAAGGAGTACTCCTCGTTAGTAGAGAATGACTTACTTAGTAGCAATCTCCTTGTCCCTTAACTATGCGACTGCATAGCTGTAGCTATTGTGAGAGCCATGTAAAATCTAAAAGAATGACCCTACTCTAGGAAAGTTGGGATCCCTCATCTTATAATGGCTAATATCGGGATTCCATGTCTAACTCTCATGGTCTGTGTCGGTTAAGCTAGTTACACAAAAAAATGAATGAACATAGTTTCCTAAAAGAGTGCTCTACTTAGGTAGGTGGTAGAATGGGACGCCATCTATCCATTGCACTAAGTAGGCATTCCGAAAGGGAAGTCTTGTTCTTTCTTATTTAAAGTGTTTGAGTGTTCTTCTATTGTCTTGTTATTGAGTGGGGATATGTTCTCCCGAGAGGAGTAAGCCTATAATAGGTAGTCTTAAGGATCACCTAGATATGTATTGAAGAAGGTGTATGAGTGTTTCCTTCATGTCTTACCTTTTAGAGTATTAGGATAATCTTGGTTAGAGAAACTCCTACGGAAATGAGTTTACTTTCTTTTAGCTTGATCTTGGGGGTTCACTGTATGGTGATCGTAATGTGGTGTGCTTGATCCAAGGGGACCATTAAAGGGAACTAAGTTGGAGTAGTAGTATGGGATGCTACTCTCACATTGCACTTACTGTAACTTATAAATCCCATTGGAGTAAGGCACTTAGGTGAAGTTCTTAATGTATGAATTCTCCTCTATTGTCTAATTATTAGTGTGTGGACTTGTCTCCCGCGCCAGCTAAGCCTATGGTTGGTGGTATTAAGGATCACTTAGATGTGTATTGAATGAGGTATATGGTGTTTCCTTCATGTCTTACATTAGTGCGTCTTAGGATAACTTGGTTAGGAAAACCTATAAGGAGATTGGTTCACTGTTTTGGGAATAAAATTGTTCACTGTAATGCTAAAGGATTTCATTCTAACTTTTGGGTAACATACTTTAAAACGGTTCCTTTTGTTAAAAATTATGGAAATCCATTCCTAAGTGTAAATTTATTATATATATGTTTTTTTACCTCTATATTCATCAAGGTTTACTTATTTGGCATGAAAGTGTATTTATAGTAAAATTTCCCTTTTTGCATGTTTTTACATTTGCCATACTTAGTACATTGTTTGTACTAACCCCATTTGTTTCTATACTCGATAAGTATAGGTTTGAAGCAAGGAGAAGTCTAGAAGGGAAAGCTTGGGAATCTACTCTCTTAAGACCTGGTATGTCCTCATATATTCGAGGACATAGTCTATGTTTCTTAGTTTCCCTTTTTAAGGCTTATTATGTATTTCTTTTAATGTAAAGGGTTGTATCCCGAAGATATATATGTCGTGTCCTTAAGTTTGGCTTGTGATGATGAGACTTCGTTAGTATTCTATGAAAGATGTTTTCTTATTAAATTTTTCATGAAAATTTTAATTCAGCACTACTTTTAATGTTTTAATAATGCACAATAGTTAAAAGGCTTATATAAGGCCCCAAAGGGTTAAGTACGCCTTTTTCTTATCCAAGAGTGCCCTTTCTTCTAGGGTGTACTTGGAGGGTCGTTACAAACATGGTAGCAGTGCCTAACTTTATGGGAAATAGATTAGGGTCTAAAATTTCACAAGCCACGTCTAGTAGAGTCTTAGTCAATTGTGTGAGTCGCGACACATCCATGGACAAGATTCTATAAGATGATAGAAGTTTAACTTTCTTCATTATTCTAATATTGTGTTTTAGAGTTAAGTTCTACAAGATATATTTTCTCAACCTCTTCTCTTTGTGTTTTTAAAACATGAATACAAGGAGGACAACCCCTATAAGGGAGAAGGGAGGTGTAGCTAATGAGAGGATCCCTCCCCGTGTTGACCAAATTCCTATAGTCGGCATATAGGGAGAGAATGAAGACGCTCCCCTTCAAGAACCCCAAGTGCCACCGGAACCTGAAAATCCTCAAGTTCCCCAAATGCTTCCTATGCCCCAAGGTCATCATGTTCCCTATATTGAATGGGATATGACTAATGCAGAGTTGAGGGCTTCCTGTATGAATTTGAGACAACTCATGGCAGCTCAATCTCATATTGTCAATAATCACTTTGTTGCCCAAGCTAACCAAGGAGGTTGAAGTAAACCTAATGCTAGTACTACCGCTTCTAGAATTTGAAATTTCATGAGGATGAACCCTCCTACTTTTCATGGAACTAAGGTGGATGAAGATCCAAAAAGTTTCATACATGAGGTGTTCAAATTGGTGGATGCCATTGGTAGGACTCCTAGGGAGAGAGCGGAGCTAGCCGCTTACCAACTCAATGATGTGGCTCAAGTGTCGTTTGAGCAATGGAGGGATGAGACTCCCTTGAGGGATGGTCCGGTATATTTTTAATTGTTAATAGAGGCTTGCCCATATAGGTTTTTTACCTTAGAGTGGAGGGAGAAGTAGATGGTTGAATTCATTAAACTTCGTCATGGGGGAATGAATGTGCAAAAGTACTCTCTAATATTCACCCAACTCTCTAAGTATGACACAACCATGGTAGCCATCCCTAGGGATAGAATTAACAAATTTGTGATAGAATTGTCTAGCTTGGTGGAAGATTGTCATACGACAATGCTTCTTAATGACATGTATATCTCTAGGATCGTGGTGTATGTTCATTAAATTGAGGAGTGCAAAATTAGGGAGGTAAGGCAAGAGGATAAGAGGCTTAGGTCGGATGATTTTAGTCACCAAAAACCCAAGAAGAGGTTCTTTAACCAAGATTATTCCATGGGGAACAAGGATGGGGCTCCAAACAAAAATTCCCAAGAAGGTGGCCATACTTCTGAGAGGACTATGTGTGCTTCTTGTGGATAGCAACATTTGGGTAAGTGTCTTGCCGGAACATATGGTTGTTTTGAGTGTGGTAGTAAGGGACACAAGATGAGGGACTGCCCTAGTATCAAGGCAAGGGGGAAATAGTTTAATCAAGGTCCTAAAGGTTGTATAGATCCCAATGCTCCAAAGAAGAATTATCCCTATGGGATAGGAGTTAGGAAAGATAACTGATCCGGAATTCGTATGATTGGATAAGTCTTAACGCTTAATGGTTGTTGTGTTGATGTTATAAGATTACTTTATATGGTTTTATATTTCGTATGATCATTCCTTCTTGATGAATTGCTTAAAGGGTGGAGTTTTTGATTTTCTAGCATGCTTCTCTGTGTGAGTGTTGACCCTTAGTGTAAAGATTTCACTTTTTGAAGGAAATTGCTTTGTCATAAATTGTGGATTCAATGTGTGTAAAAGTTTTGTATATGAGTGTGTTTATTGTTTGAAAAGGTAGTTCCTCCTTAAATGAAAGAGAAGGGTGAATTTTTAAATGTGAAAGTTTTTGTGAGTACATATGTTGCAAAGTGTTTTAAAATTTTAAATTATGCTCCTTGTTAGTTGGTGCATTGACTTCGAATGTTTGATCATGATTTTAATAAGTTATTTTATTCAAATTGAGACCTTGATGGTCTTAAAGAGTTTAGTGTCATTCGAGGACGGATGTTATTCCATGTGGTGGAGAATGTAACACCCTAAAATCAACTAAAGTGATCTAGAGCTTCGTGAATATTTCATGAAATAATTTTGTTTTAAAATGAGTTATATTGATGTACTTAGGCAATGTGTAAAGTTTGGTTAAGTTTGGAGGTAAAACGTCCGAGAACGTCCATGACGTTCGAAAGGTGTGACTTAGAAAGTACATGTGTTTCCTTATGTGTTTTAGCGAGTTTTACGTGTTCCTTTTAATTGAAATTGGTGTGGGGTTTTCCTATGACCTGTACGACTTAGATAATGGGTTTAACATCCGGTACAACCACACCTAGGAATTACGAACAGCCTAGAGAAGGGCGAAAGACGTAGACCCAAACTGCTTACACAATGTCCATCAACGAACCAGTCGGCAGCCAGTTGACCAATCGAAGGCTAGTCGACTTCGTCCGTCAATTGGACCTGAAAGTATTCAGGTTTTGAGGGTTGCAGACATAACCAATGAACCCCCATCAATGGGGCGTCTTTCTACAAATAGTACGTCGTTATGGAGTCGTGGGTGCTGCTGTGAAAAGCTTTCAAAATTCTGCCTTCGCTTGGGGTGTTTGGTAAATCCACTCCAAGTCCTTTATGAAGGTTGGAAACTATTTTTAGGGTATTTTAGGTATATTAATATATTTCAAATCATAAGACCTTATTTTAGACTTCATTTCCTAAATCCCAAAACCCTTCCCTCAAGAAAAACTCTCTGAAGACTCCGAAGTTAAAACTCAAGAATGAGGTAGGAGGCCTGTTGGGAAACCAATGTAATAGGTTAAAAAATGACCCTACAACGGGAAAGTGGGGATCCCTCATCCGATAAGGGAAAATATCGGGATTCCATGTCTATCACTCATGGTCTATGTCGGTAAAGCTAGTCCCCACAAAAGATTGAATGAAAAAGGTCTTCTTAAAGAGTGTTCTACATAGCGTAGGTTGTGTAATGGGATTCAATTTATCCATTTCGCTAAGCACGCATTCCAAAAGGGAAGTCTTGGTGTGTCTTATTTGATGTTTCAATGTTCTTCTAATGTCTTGTTATTGAGTAGGGACTTATTCTCCCGAGTGGATTAAGCCTTTAATAAGTAATATTAAGGATCACTTATGTGTGTATTGAATGAGGTTTATGTGAATTTCCTTCATGTCTTACCTTGCAGAGTCTTAGGATAATTTTGCTAAGGGAAACTCCAACAGAAATGAGTTCACTTTCTCTTGGCTTGACCTTGGAGGTTCATGGTTTCTTTATAGGAATGTGGTTTGCATGATCCAAGGGAACCCTCAAGGGGCACTAAGTGGGAGTAGTAGTATGGGTTCCTACTCTCACATTTTACTTAGTGTAACTTATAAGTCCCATTGGAGTAGGTCACTTAGGTGATGTTCTTAATATATGGCTTCTCTTCTATTGTATATTTATTAGTGTGTGGTTTTGTCTCCCAAACGATGTAAGCCTATGGTTTCTTGTATTAAGGATCACTTAGGTGTGTATTGAAGGAGGTTTATGGGCATTTCCTTCATGTCTTACCTTCGTGAGTCTTGGGATAACTTTGTAAGGGAAACCTTTAAGGAGAATGGTTCACTGTTTTGGGAATAATTTTGTTCACTGTAATGCTAAAGGGGTGCACTGTAACTTTTGCGTAGCTTACTATAAAATGGTTCCTTTTATTAAAAATTATGGAAATTCTTTCCTAAGTGTAAATTGATGATCTATAAGTTGTTTTACCTTTATATTCACGAAGGTTTTACTTATTTTGCATGAAAGTGTATTTATACCCAGATGTCCCTTTATGCATGTTTTTGCAAATGTCATACTTAGTACATTGTTTGTACTAAAACCATACTTTTCTATACTTTATAAGTATAGGTTGGAAACAAGGAGAGGTCTAGAAGGCAAAGCTTTAGAATGTACTCTCTCAAGATATGGTATATCCTTATATATTCGAGAAAATATTCTATGTTTCTTAATTTCCCTTTTTAAGACTTATTATGTATTTATTTTGATGTAAAGGGTCGTGTCCCTAAGATATTTATGTCGTGTATTAAAGTTATGGTTGTGACGATGAGACTTCCTTAGTATTTTATGAAAGATGTTTTGTTTATTAAATTATTCATGAAATTTTTTAATTCTGCACTACTTTTTATGTCTTATGAAATGAATGATAGTTAAAAGGCTTGTATACAACTCCAAAGGGTCCAGTACTCCTTGTTCCGATCTAATAGTGCCCCCTTCTTCAATGGTGTACTTGCATGTCGTTACAGGCCAAATCTTTATGAAATAATGTTATCTAAAGGCTTAATGATGTTTTAAAAGTGAGTTTATTGCATAGCATCGAAACGGAATGCAAATGAGATGGAGGTCTAATGTTAGTAAGTTTGGCCTCCCACATGGGTTTCTTCACGTTAGTAAGTCCGGATTCCCAAGATATGTGTTGTCTCATGAGATGGAAACCTTCACTTTCAGCAAGTAAACGTATCTAGCAATAATCTCCTTGACACTTAACTATGTGACCACATAGGACTCTAGCTTAGTGGATCCACCTACATAGCTATGTAAAAATGGTTTCACCTTAGGCAAGTGTTGCATTGCACTAGAGGACTTAAAGAAACGATAGGATTGGAGACTTTTATGAAGTAAAGACTTATGTTATGTATGAATTGTATTAATGCATGTTAAGTGACTTTGCTATGCCCAGATATGAATTATGAGTATGCATGTGAACTGCACTTATGGCTTCTGAGTGAGTTTACTTAGTATATGTAGAGGTGTGAGACTCTATGTGTACATTGCACAAGTAATCTTGTGAAGGGGTTATGAGGGTGGTTTACCTATGATATGAACTAAATGAGTTATGACTAAGGTTGTAGTAAAGAACCGGTCCTTATATGATGCTATGAAGTATATGCCTTATGTTTAGTTATAAATGAAAGTGTTATGACTTGTTAAATATGTTATGCCTAGTCTAGGGTGACTTCTTAGGTACACCTTGTGGAAGTAGTATTATATGATGCTACCTACACATTGCACCAGTGTGACTTAGGAGTTGTCTTAGGTGATGGTGTTTTTGTGAAGTTTATGTCTATGATGTTCTTATAACTTGTGAATATATGTGGTTGTGTTTGTGAAGCATATCTATGGAAGTCCATTGTAATGTCAATCAAGGTGATACATTGTACTAAGTATACTTGAGGGTTACATAAGGAAAAAAGAGAACTAATGTATTGTTTGTAATAAATATACCTCAAAGTATTATAAATGGCATTTGGTGATATTATGAGTAGTATCCATCTCTATATGATGTATGTGAACGATATTGAGCTTATATGTGCCTATGTTCATAAAGTTTATTAAAAATACATGTTGCATGATTTCAAATGAAATGTCCTCTTAAAATGCAAGTTTTTGTGTGGTTGCAATACTTAGTACATTGTTGTACTAATACCATATTTCTTTATCTTTTTACACTAAGTGTAGGTGTTGATGTCTAGTGGATGTCTCTTAAATGAAGAGCTTGGATTGACCTCCCAATTTAAGTAAAGGAACCGTTACGATTCAAGGGTTGTCAACGTCAAAATGTTTATTTAAGTTGATGTAATAGCATAGATATTATTTTATGTTGTTAAGGGTCGTGTCCATATTCTACTCTATGGGTGTTGAGTCTAAGATGGAAAAGAGACTTAGAGTCTAATTATGTGCATAATATATATATATATATAGATAGATAGATAGATAGATAGATAGATAGATAGATAGATAGATAGATATGTAGAGATGTTCTAGAATATGATGTGCTATGAAAACATTAAAATTTTCACTATTTTTATGATGTTTATGCAATGAAAGATGTTTAAGGGCTTATCTTATACCTCCAAGAGGTCGACGACACCGTATGGCGATCTGGGAGTACTCTAACTTTTAGAGGGTACCCTCGGGTCATAACAGTTTTTTAATCTACCTATACGTGATCGTATATGATGAAATCTTAATAAATCAAATTAATGACCATGTTATGATTAGGAGAAGCATGTTCCTCCGATGAAAACGAGAAGTGCCTAAGTGCTTGATGCATTACGCATGAGTGAGTGAAAGTGTAGATTGCTTGTGTTGCATTCAGTGCTAAGTGGTGTGAAGTTTCTATTCCTTGTAAGTTTTGTGCATTGACATCTATGTGATGATGTTATGAATATAGTGAGTTGCTCTATGATTCATTGAAGTCCTTGTTATGATCAAAGTGTTCCAAGGTTCCCAAGTGTGGGATATTGTAAGACCCCAAAATGAGTTAGAGAGTATATGTCCTAACATGTTTTTCATAAGGGTATATGTCCTACAATGGTTTATAATGTGGTATTGAGGTAATGGATAAATATTAAGGTTATTTAGAAGTCATACATCAAGGGACGACCAAGATGTTCAACGACTAGTCACAAAAAAAGGGGCCTCATATGTCTACATATGCTTAGATGTGTATGTAATAATCTTATGATGTCCTTATATAAATTATAATTATGTTTATAGGAAGTATGATAAGTTTCATGATGTTTGAAGATCCGTCCAAGAACGTCCAAGGCATTCGAAAGTTAGCCCTTGAGACGTTCATGTGTGCCTTGAGTGTGCCTAGCATGTTTGAAGGTGTTGAGAGTGTTTATTTCGGGTGATAATGATGTGGGAGGTCCTTGACATTTTTAAATACATATTTACGTTCGAAAGTCCGTGTACAACTCCCCAAGGTCCCCACAAGAGGCCCTCAAGGAGGAGCCAAAGGTTGTCGAGACACTGCCAAGGCAGTGTCAATCAACGAGCTCAAATGACGCCTCAAAAGGATATAGACACTCCGTCTATGAGGGGCGTAGGTTGAAACATAGCCGCAGGATCTGAAGATAACAATATGAAGCCTCAGTCACCATCGACGGAGCACCAGGTTGGGCCTTTTTCCCAACGACG
This sequence comes from Solanum pennellii, assembly GCF_001406875.1. Lineage (NCBI taxonomy): Eukaryota > Viridiplantae > Streptophyta > Magnoliopsida > Solanales > Solanaceae > Solanum > Solanum pennellii. The sequence continues at coordinate 30,925,680 of NC_028645.1, forward strand.
CTCCTTTGACTGGTGTCCGTAGGTGCTATCTGCATATTCCAGCATGCACGTTGCATGCAAGGGATGAATTCGAAAATTCACCCCACGTCCCTAAATTACTGTAGAAGGTTATTTTAGGTGTTTTTGCATATTTTAAGTTTGTTTATAACGTGAATACCCCATACTCAATCCTCAATTAAATATTAGACTTCCCTCTCCCAAAATATTCTCTCTAGAAACCTCCATTGGAGGTGAAGCTCAAGAAAACCTTTGATGTTTGATTCCTATGGACTCTTCATGAATATTTCATGGGTTCTTAATCTAATAAAGTTAAGGTGATCCTTCTTCTCTAGTTAATCTTCCATCTTGAGAGTTCCTTAGTTCATGATCAAACTTTGTCATCTTCAATCTAGTCATGGGTTCTTTCTAAAAATGATTTCAAAAGTATTATTATGAAGAATTATGGATTAGCTACTGTTGATCACGATGTTTTCAATCCAATTACGTGATCAACCCTTTGTCTCTTCAAAACTCTCGATTTAGCCTATGAGAGGACTTTGTGATGTTGAATTTATATATATTGGATAATGATTCTTCCATGATTAATTGCTTATATATAGAGCTTATGATGTAATGCCATGATGAATTATGTGTTGTTGGTACAATGTGTATTGATGCTTGAATACTTGATCTCTACTTCCTATCTATTGTTAATGTATGGTATTCACTGTAAGATGGATTCTATAATTCATGAATATGGGATTCCTTTGTGTAAAGGTAATTGTAACTACTACCTTATATTTATGTTATTGATGAATTGTGGGTATAAATCATTCATGATCAAAGTAACGGAGTCTTGGTAAGGATTGATCTACATTCTTCTAGCCTATAGATTGATAATGTTATGTAAATAATGTGACAATAATTCTACGGTAGATGAAGCATGACTTTGACTAGGTTATTTTGACTTTAGCTTCTTCCCTAGATTGGTATTATTGGTATATTATGAATGTTGATCATGATGATCAACGCAAGGAATACTAGTAAGTTATCTATGTATCTCTACTTTATAGTGTTTTGGTGATGTAGTGTACTTATTAGTAGCATAATCTAGTACTAGCTTACAAATGATTTGTTTATGTTAAATTGCATTTAGCTACTGCTGTATATATGATTTGTTGATTAAAAGGTGTATTGATCAAAGAGGATCAAAGGTTGATGAATTGGTAAGAATGGCTCTTCCCCTCTACTTTTCAATAGAATTGGCAGTTGATGAAGCTTTGTATGGCATTGTATTTTATGGTCCACTTATGGTGGAGGTGTATAATTTATTATATATGCATATGTGGTGTGATCATTGCCTTGAAGGCAATTATATAATGAATGTGTGTTGATGATATCACCCAATATGAAGCTTATGCCTAGTTTCCATTCTAGTTGTGATCTATGTTGTATTGGTCATGTTACAAGTATATGAATGACTATGTTGGAATTTGATTAGGAGCTTCCTTATATTAGTATAAATTGTTAATGAACCCTTATCTATGTGACCCTATTTGAATTTATGAATAGCTAAGGTTAGGAGTCTCAAGTGTAATATGAAGTTAGCTTATCTCCTATGCTAAGTTGTGTTGTGTGGTCTCTGCTATAAGGTACATTGTGGTCCTAAGAGGGTGGCTGCCTCAATGAGTTGTTGATAGCCATTAGGTCATCATGTTGACCAATGTACACACACTCACACATTATGCATGCCTACATGTAGTATAGGATTATAGTGTCTAATGAAAGGTATTCTCATATGTACTAATGTCTACTACTATACATGTAAAGCATATGTCTATGAAAGTATGTGATGTATCATTAACTAGGATTACTTGATATGTGTACCAGTATGGGACCTTTTCTATGCATTGCCCATGTGTTTCCTTGATAGAATAGTTCCTAGGTTTGGTTCCTATGTACATGAATATGAACGCATGGGTATGTTTTGAGCATGTCTTATATGCTATAATGTGAAGTATATAATATGATGAAGTATGATTATACCTTGTGTTTAAATGAGTTTATATGAAAGGAGTTGCTGATATAGTTACACTTGTACACTTATGCATGAATGAGATGAAATATGAACAGTGTGTGGCCTTAATGTTTTATGTGAAAGGATTGCGCACATATATATATACACACACTCACATGTATAATGATCTAGTCAATGTAGGGGACTTGAAAAGTGTTCTCAAAAGTACCCTAAACTAGATAGGTGCTTGAATATGTTATGTCCATGTGAAAGGGTTTCTCACATGATATAGGTTGATGAACTCTCATCTATAACCTATGATCTAAGCATATGACGAGTTAAATTTTCTAAGCCTAATTATATAAAAGTAATATAATAATGGGTTTTCAATAAAAGGGAGCTTAGCTTAGCACCGAGTGAACATGAAGATGAGGGGTGTCCCTTCCCATTGTAGGAAGGTAGGTCACCATAGTCCTCAAGAGGTGGTTAGCCTCATAGCAAAATATCCTAGAGTGATAAATCATAAGTGAATAACAATAATGCCCCATTTGGCATAAAGAGGGTTTTCATATGTACCTCCAAGTTCCATAATCTATGCTTGCCACATAGGATCTAGCAAGTGATCTCACTTAGTATGATAGCAAGTGTTAATGTTCTACTTTGGCTAGGTAGAGAACTTTTCTTTTGTGTAAGTCTCTACAACACCAGATTCCATGTTTACTACCCATGGTCATAGTGTTAGTTAAGGTTATAGTTTCTGTAAAGTAAAATGGAAAATGGAAGTAAATGACTTGGTGTGACACCTCTAAAACAACTTAGGTGAACTACATCCTAACATTATTTTCATGTAGGTCTAAGGTCCTAAGATTATTTATAATGTTGTAATGAGGAAGTTTCAAAAGTACTAGGTGAATGGGAAGTCAAACGTCAAGGGACAACTAAGACTTTCAACAACTAAGTCACCAATGTGCCTCATATGTGTTTTTATGTGTTTATATGTGTTTCATGAGCTTATGAGGTCTTTATATGAGTTATTATAGTGTATATACGCAGTGTATTGAGTTTCATGAAGTTTGGAGGTCAACCTTCCAAGAACGTCCATGACGTTCAAAAGTTTTGCCTTGAAATGACCTTGTATGTCTTAGCATGTTTTGTCTAGTTTTATGAATTTGTTTTTGGTGAAATTGATACAGGAGGTCCTAACCTTGGAAAAAAATGAATTTTGTTTGGAAACGTTTAGGAAAAAGTCCCCAAGGACCATCCAAGGGTCCTTGAGAAAGTACCCTTCTTAGAGCCAAAGGTTGTCTAGGCCAGTCCCAAACGATTTAGGCAAACAATGCCTTGTTGGCTAGTCGACGTCTCGTCAATGGGAGTCGTTTGTCAAGACATAGAATAGGGATATCAAGATCCTAATGTCCAGTCTATGATCAAAACGACGGCCAGCTAGAATGATCCATTTGTGGACAAACAGTCCGTCGATGGCCAACCATTGGTGAGGCCTGCAACTTGCAATTCACTGTTAAGTTGCAAGGGTGAATCGGTAAAGTAACCCCACGTTCAAAGAAGATTGTTGTCGGTTACATAGAGGTATTTTAGTTATTTTAAGTTGGTTTATAAGTCCTAAATACCTAGTTGAATTCATTCTTCCAAATAAAAACCCCAATATATCTAAAAAATTCTGTAGAACTCTATTGAAGCCAAAACTCAAGGAAGAGCTTGGATTGGAGATTTGAGTGGTGATTCTTCCTAAATTTCGTGGATTAACATCATTGAGGTATGGGTTTTGATCCTTGAAACCCTATTCATCTAGGATCTCAAAATTCAATGAGATTTCTAAAGTTTTCTAAACATGAACTTGTCCAATTTTATGATCTATCCATGTGTTCTTGCATTAAATGTTTTAACTCATTCTATATTGATTGAATTGTTTTTAATTAGATAATTTTAACATAATTAAAATATGAAACCCGTGAAATCCATGAACCCCAGCTTTGACTACTCTATGGGTTAATTTATAATGTCTTAATGCTTATGAATTCTAGTGCAGTTTTCTATGGGCAATTGAATGATGTAACAGTTATATTCAATTGATGTATAGGTTGTATTATATTGATTAATTTATACTTAATTGGCCTAGTTTCATTGAGTATTATAGTTTTTGTATTTAATTGATAATCATGGTCATGGATAAGGGCCTATTGGTATTGTATTGAATGATTTTGCTATGGATTGAAGTGGTGAGAATGGATTGGTGGTACTAGTGGTACTCTTCCATAATTCTCTTTATTTTATGTAATTTATATTTTGAATTATGTTGTGATTTATATGGTCCACTCATGGTGGCGGTGCTATGTGATTTAATTGTGAATAATGTGGCCTTGTCGACGTTACATTATGTGTTATGATGATCATGGCCTTGTCAGAAACTACTTGAAGTATTATAATCATTTTTGTAGTTGATTATGTGAACTATGATCTTATCTACCAACATGTTAATAATGTGAACGTGTGTTGTTCGTCTAGTGAAGTTTTTAGGTGATCATGTTAGACTATGACTTTGTCTTTATGTATCTAGTCTTAGAGATGATGCATGGTTCTTCCTAACTGGTTATTAAGTCATATCATGACTATCTTTATGGTTCAATAGTTGTGTATAGGGTTACTTAATGTCGATTTCTTTTTTTTTTGTTGTGCTACATGGAAGACGTGCTATATGTGATAAGGTAAAGTGAAGAGTTGATGTATCTTGTTTGGATAGACTTAAGTGTCTCTTCTTGAAGCATGAATGATATGTGAATATGAGATGTCTTGACTTGGGATGCTAAATCCTCTTAGTCTTGTATGAATGAATGATACGTGGCCTTGACCATAGTGAGAAGGTTAACTGATGTGGAACCTTTGAGACATAATGTTAAGATAAACGTTAAGTCGAAAGCCGTAATGGTATCCTTCTTGTGTGAGGGATGGACTTGTGAAAGGTTGGTTGAAGTGTAATGAAATCATTCTTAGGAAAGTCATTAAGCTATCATCTTCGCCATTGTAAGGTAGGCATTCCGGACCTCTTTGGTAGGGTGAACATGATTGGGTTATGATATAGATATGGAACCTCTTAATGTGATCCTTAATGTGAATTACTCTATGAGAACAAAGAATAGCACCGAGTGAGTATGGTAAGGGAAGTATCTCTAGTTAGAATGAGGCTAGAGTGCAAAGAAAACCCTTCATATTCCTTAACCATATGCCTACATGGGATGTGTCGAAGTTCTGAATTCAATGCTTTGCTACCATGGTCTATTTAGGTCATTTCCTATTCTCATCATATGGGATACCTACTAGTATTGGAGAAGTTCTATGATGTTTAGGTGATGGTATGGGACTTTATATAGACTTTGCCCAAAGGACATTGAAGATGTTAGTAAAGAGTCCTCAGGTCTTCTCCAAGACCATTAATTGAATGTACTTATGTGATGAATTTCTAATAAATGAATTATTGAATTCAATGACTTAAGTTAGAAAGAACATGTTAAATGAATAAGTACTTATCTAGAGTAGTTAAGGGTTGTCTAGTTAAGGTTGTAACACTTCGAAAGTCTAAGACATGTTCTACAGATTATAATGGCTGTCAAAAGGTTTAGACATCGTTTTAAGGTAAACATTAATGAAAATATGTCATTTAGAATATTTATAAACAAAAGTATCAAAGAACATTCATGACAACTGGAAAATAGTTAAATGAGGTTCTAGGGTCCCTTGGCCTATTTGACTAGCTTTTTAGAATGTAAATTGATGAATTTTGGTGGAAGGGTGTCTAACATAATAAAAGTTGATTCATAGTAGAAAAATCTGCGTACGACTTCCCAAGTACCAACCAAGGACACTTGAGGAGGACCCTTGCATATAGGTCGAAAACTGCCCAAGGAAGTATGTATCCACCACTTGTCATCAGAGAACCGTGTTCCAATCGCAGGGGCGTCAATTTACTCCGTCGATGGACAATTAGAATATTTTCCAAAGGGGCTATTTTGACAAGTGTTTGAACTAATTGATGGATGTTCAACACAGAGGTGAGCAGTGGACGTCAATGGACACACGATCGGTCGATCGTGGTTTTGTCTGCGAGGGGATTGTTTTGCAACACGTTTTTAATTAATTCATTTAATCAGTTAGTTTTGTTAGGAGGTAAATTAGGGGTTAGGATAGGTTAATTAATTTAATTGACATCCTATATAAAGACTCTAACCTAATTATACCAACCTAAGCTCTCATAAGTCACAAACCCAAAACTCTCTTCCTTCTCTCCTATTTCTCTCTCAAGTTGAAGAACTCCATAGAAGTCAAGGTCAAGGTGGGTTCTAGGGATTCAATATCCAAGGTTTCTTCATAAGTCATCAAGAAACATTAGTATGGGATTCCTATCACCTTAGGGACTGGTTTCCCCAAATGCTTCATTCAAATTGATTTCAGAAGATGAGTTTTCATGTGGATATCTTCCAATCTCAAAATTTGTCTTCCGAAGTGATATATTTAACGATTATTTTGATTTTATTTATTAAACTATGATGAATTAAGTCTATATTACACTACTTATTGATGGGTTAGTCTAGTTTGTAGAAGATGACCTTTTTCCCCTTAACCCTTGGTTGCAATCTTAATGTGACTTGTATAGTGTTGGTTTAATTGACTTGGTTATTGGTGGGTTTAATATTCCATGATTTCATTTTAGTAATTATGAATAGATTAAGATGAATTATAGTCCAATCATTCTACTTCTTGAGTAAAATATCTAGGTTATGAAACATGTTATGAATTTGACCTAAGTCTCTTATCTTAAGCTATGAACTAGTGAGGAATTCTGATGTAATGATTCGATTGGCTACGTTATCATGTTTGTTATTGTTGAGTGATAATACTACACCCTTATTGGGTTTATTTATGTGTTGATGGTAAGACATTGAAGATGGATTATGAAGGAGGCTTGGTAAGTCTTGTTATCTCAACTCTTTACTCCAATTGTGGTTACTTGAGATTGGGTGATGTTAAATTGAAGTATATATTGTATTAGGATTGATAGGGTTGGTATGATGTTTAATTGAAATGTCATGCCTATTGTTTTTGAGATGTTGTCTAAGATGTAAATGTTTCAAGGATGGTGATAACTTATAAATGTGCCTTATCATGATGTGATATGGAAATGTGCTAACCTCACCTATATGAATTGTAATGAAAGGACTGTACTCATGCAATTCTTAGTGAGCTATGGTGATGATGATTATACAAGGAATAGACCCTACAACCTACATTCATCAATGATGATTAATAAATAAATTAAATAAAATTAGAAAGGGACTTAGCTTAGAACCGGGCAATTCTTAGTAAGTCTTTCCAGATGTAAAATTGCATCTTCTAATGAAATGTCCCTTTTTAGCATTATTTGATATTATATGTGCATATGGTCTCATACTTAGTACATGTAATGTGCTAACCCCATTTTAACCCTTTTCCCATACATTTTAGGTTATGGTCAGTGAAGACTTTTGAGACGACTTTGAAGAAGACTTGGAATTCCTCAATCATCCAAGTTTGTTAAGTCCTCAATTTCAAAGGATAATGCCAATATCAAGCTTATGAAGTTTTTTTAGTTTTAAGACTCCTTTGTTGTTTCCTTTCATTTGAGTACGAATTGTATAGGCTATGTGTGGCTTTATTTACACTGATGTATGGGATATGCCCAATCGATATATTCTTCTTTTAGATGGTTATGATTTGAGACACATTTTTAAGACTATGTTATATCTTATATATATATATATATATATATATATATATCTGTGTGTGTGTGTGTGTGTGTGTGTGTGTGTGTGTGTGTGTGTGTGTGTGTTTTT
>NC_028645.1:30934183-31028221 GCF_001406875.1 Solanum pennellii
TATATATATATATATATATATATATATATATACGTGCAGTAAAAGTAGAAGACTAAGTAATCTTCCTATACGAAGGGTCTATATATACTGGATATGCATATATTATGTGTATGTGAGAGGTCTATGTAAATATCAAGATAGATATAGAAAAGTTTTCAATTTTCTGCATTTTTAACCTATCAATGTTATGATGTATGCTAAGATGCTAGTCTTAGTCCTCAAAGAGGACGATGACCCCGGTTACGTTAGTGGGTTCTCCCTAATTGTTACAAAAAGTTTGAAGGGGGCATAGGAATTGACACTTCGTATCTTACCTAGATAAGTCTTAAGAATTACTCTAGTTAGGGAAGTTGGTTGATTAAGTAGGCATAATCCAAACATAGGTAGTCTTAAGGATTACTTAGGTAATCTTGAAGAGGTCAAGTATAGACATTCTCTTCTTGATTTCATTGAGTAAGTATGTTGTTGTTGAAGAGGTCAATCTTGAAGGAGAATTGTCATATCATATGTATGTTGTTATATTAAGTGAGAGTGATCTTATCCTAGGTAATCTAAAGGATCTCTTAAGTGTGTGTGAATGGATTTTATCGTTTGTCGCTTCAAAAATCACTCAAGTGAACCTTAGAATCATGTGTTTGGTGTATTGTAAGTTTTTCTATCCCATTATGGGTGGTCATAAGGATCATTTAGGTGTGCGTAGAGAGGGTTTATAGAATCACCTAGAATTACCTTTGTTTTACTTAAGAGAGTTTTAGGATAGCTTTTAGTGATAAGATTGGATGCTAGAAAGTGTTCAATGTGAATTGGAATGACTTCACTGAAATGTCCAAATAGTTCTCTGTAAAGCTAAGGTAGTTGACTGTAAATTTGCTAAGCGTAACGTAACATTTCCTAAAAAGTGATGAAATGCTTATGTGTTATCTTCTGTGTTTTTGAGTTGTTAAATGTTTTTATTATGCTTAGATTATGATATTTATATCAAAAGATGCATATTTCCAATAAATATTTGTTTGCATGATTCTTTTGCATTATTTCATACGAAGTATATGTGTTTGTACTATTTTCATGCTTTTATATATCTCTAAAATGATTCATAGGGGAAGGTGCTTTTGAGAATAAAGGCTTGAATAATAGGATCTTTCAAAAAGTTTAAAGTATGTCCTCATTTGACTTGAGGGCATACATATCTTTTGTTTCGTTCTTTGAAGTATTATAATAGACTTAGTAGTACTATATATTGTACGGATTGTGTCCCAAGTATTGTTGTGTATAAGATTTGATGAAATGAGACCTATATTTCCTATGAATTTTATCAAAAATATTTTGAAAGATTATTTGACTGTTTTGTGAAATGTTATAATACCGCACTACTTTTCATATATGTATATGAGATGAATGATGCGAAAGGGCTTGTGCAAGATCTCAGAGAGATAAAGTACGCTGGTCGCACTCTGAGAGTGACATATCTTCTAGGGTATGCTCTCGGGATGTTACAAGCTTGGTACCAGAGCATAGGTTATGAAAGTGGTCATAGGAATCCAAAAGTCTCATAAAATCATGTCTAGTAAAGTCTTGACCATTGGTGCGAGTCGCTAAATATCTACGGGTGAGAGGCTATAGGAAGATATTGTTTCCCTTCTTTTCTACTACTATGTCGTGCAGTAGAGGAAAAGTTATGAGTACTCTTTTGTAATGGTTTTCCTTGTGTTTATAGGAAGATGAACACTAGAAGGATGGCCGATAAAAGGTTGAAAGAGGGAAGTGAGAATGAGGAGATTCCTCCTCAAGTTGAGAAAGTTTTTGAAGGTGCTAAATGTTATAAGGGTTATCAAGGTGATAAGGTCCCTATTGTGGGTTGAGGTAATGATGTTCCAGTGGTTCCCCCAAAAATGACTAAGGGCGAGATTGGAGAGGCTTTACTTACTTTAGCCCGAGCATTGACTACTCATGTTAATAGGGGTATTGAACCTACAGTGAATATTGCTGATAGAAATATTACTTCTACATTGAGATATTTTGTGACGATGAATCATCCTATCATTCTTGGCTCTAAGGTTGGAGAGGATCCCTCAAAGTTCCTCGATGGTGTGTACAAGGTGTTGAGTGACATGAGGGTGAATTCTAGGGATAAGGATGAGTTAGATTTGTACAAATTGAGGGAGGTTGCTCAAGTGTGGTTCACTCAATGGAAAAATAATAGGCCAGTAGAGTTGGGCCCTATAGAGTGGGAAGAATTTAAAGAAGTTTTTCTAGGAAAGTACTTTCCACGTGAGAAGAGGGAGGTGAAGGTAGAGGAGTTTATCAATCTCAAGCTAGGAAATATGAGAGTTGAGGATTACTCTTTGAAGTTCTCTATGTTTTCTAGATATGCTCCATCCCTTGTGTCTAATCCTAGAGTTGAGATGAGTAGGTTTGTGACAGTGGTCCCATCCTAGTGAGAGAAGACTGTCGCACGACCATGATACATGATGATATGACCTTAGCTAAACTCAAGGTTTATGGTATATTTGTTAAGGAGTCTAAACTTGGTAAAATTTCAAGAAATTTGAAGAGAGTGGTTCAAGTGATGAAAGTCAACCAAGCTCAAGAAGAAGGTGTAACACTCCGAAAGTCTATGTTGTGTTTCTGAGCCTAATATAAATTTAAAAAGGATTAGACAATTTTAAGGTCATAAATTATGAATATAAGTCATTTAGGAGGTTTAGAAACCTAAATGCCAAAGAATGTCCATGACGTCCGCAAACTAGTTCAATGAGGTACTAGTAGGCCTTAGCCTATTTGACTAAGTTTTAAAAGTAGGAAAATGATGAAATTTGGAGGAAAGCTGTCTAAAAAGTATTAGAGTTAGTTCATTTTCAAAATGTCCGGGTACGACTACCCAAGGACCAACTAGGGTCTCTTGAGGAGTAACCTTGCAATTGGGTGATATACCGTGTTTTCACGGTATTTTTAATGCTTTTTCCTTAAGTTTAGTGTGTGTCCGAAAGCCTTTTTGTATTGATTTTTTTAAGTTTCTTTTTATTTGCTGGAAATCTGTCCAAAGATGAACGCGGAAATTTTTGAGCAAGCAAAGCATAAAAGTTACCACCTACGGAGCTTGTGACGGTCGGTCGAGCTTGTGACAGTCCGTAGGTGGCATCGTAGTGAAGCTGATGAAGGAAGATGGGGAAGTCTGACCTATGTGTGGGATTACGAATTTCATTACGGACTGTAATAGCCACGACGGTCTGTCCTGCTGGTTCGTCGTGATGATCAGAGAGTAGTCCCAGTACCAAAATTCCAAGAAGTTTTAGTGTTAAGGAACGGAGACCCTCGACGGACCGTCGTGCTTGGAACGATCTGTCATACCTGTACGTCGAGGGTAATGAAGAAAGAAGCAAAAGGATTTGTAAAGTGTAGGATGACGGAGGCCATGACGGCCCGTCGTGACCACGACAGCCCATCACGAGGTCCGTCGACTCGGACGCGTTTTGACAAATTTTCAACAATTACAGTCATTCTTTTATTAGGTTTTTGTTTTTTATAAATAGTTGGAAAGACCTCGTTTTTGTGGTTAGACTTTTGGGTTATTTTAGACTCTTTGTTTTTAGACTCTTTGTTATTAGACTTTTTGATTTTTAGACTTTTGGAGAATCTTTAATCCTCGATTAATTTCAGTAATTGAGACACTTTTTCTAGAATTGATTGTTGGTGCATTTGTTGATTTATCAAGTGAATTTCTGGATTTTATTCTTTCTCATTGAAGTAAGTGCATGAATTCTTATATTACATATATGAATATTGTGATTATGACTATTGGTAACTAAACTCCATAACTAGGGTTGTGGGAACCATGGGTGAATAATGAGGTAAAATGTAACTAAAATAACAACTCTAGAATAGTGTCTTGCATGTATTGGTAATTCTTTCGCTTAGAAGTCTTTTTAAATGATGGCCAACGTTAGAACTCGCCTTAATGCCACTTGACTGACCAAGGAGGTAGATAATAGGAAAAGAATTATCAACATAGATTTAGTGTATACTATATATAGGCTAGTGTAGATTGGTACGAGGTAATAACATAGTCAAATATCAAATACAATGCTTAATACGAGGTAAAGGTAAGGGTTAGTAAAGCAACACACGTAGCTGGACCAAAGTGCAGAGTGAAATTTTCTAGATGCCGCACCAAGGATTTAGAAATACATAACTTATCACTTTGCATGCAAGATACTAGGGAAGAATTGTTATAGTTAGAATTATCAAGTTAGGAACCTGTGGGGAACACTTAAACCCTAGTTACATTAATTAATTAATTAATATCCAAGATTTGAATATGTTAGTTGATTACTTTAATTTAGATAGTTATTTTCTTTAATTTAGAAATAAAAATCCCCCTTTTATTGTCTTTTGTTTTCTAAGGAAATAATTGACTAAATAATAGTAATAATAGATTAAAGTTAAGTCTGAACTATTTTCCTCGTAAGAACGATCCCAACCTCATTAGTTGGGTTCTTTACTTGGTACGACCGCTTTACTTCTTATTTGAGAAGTAAGTTTGAGCGTATCAAATTTTGGCGCCCGCAGCCGGGGAAAGTAGCTTTTAAATTAACTTAAACTTATTACTAACGTTTAGTCCATATTTTCTTAATTTTACTTTTTTTTATTGTTTTTGATTCTTGAAGAACTATCTTCCTTGTATGCTAAATACACGGAAAGGAAGAGATCCCTTGTTTCCCTACGATCATGAATTAGAGCTTACACTACGCAACATGAATCAAAACAGGGGTATTAACGATGATGATCCAAACGAGAACATCCCAGCTCCGGTTGATGTTCATGGTCAGTTATTACCCGATGATCAGAGTGAAAATCAACAAAGGGGACAAAATCCCGCTCCACGTCATCAAGAATACTACAGAGGCTATGATAATATAGCAGACTTTTATGGGCCACCGATCTTGCCCCCTCTACTACAAGGCCACAATTTGTGGTAACTAGTAGTCTGATGCAAATGCTCACTGCCAGAGGTTTGTTTTCAGGGCTACCTTCTGCGGATCCACATGCCCATATAGCTAAGGTAAGGGCAGTGTGTAAAAGTTGTGTAGGGAGGCCTGATTTGGATTTGGATGTAATAGGGCTAAAAGTCTTTCCTCTCTCACTGACGGGAGAGGCTGCTAGTTTGTTCACTGAGCTCTCTTATAACTCAATTTTCACTTTGAAACAACTAAGGGACGTTTTCTTAGCACGTTACTACCCGGTCTCCAAGAAACTATAACAGAAAGACCGAGTGAAAAACTTTGTGGCACTACCAGGAGAGTCAGTTAGTAGTTCTTGGGATAGATTCACCTCATTTTTTAGAAGCCTCCCCAATCACTACATAGGTGATGAGTCACTGAAGGAATACTTCTATCGGGACAGGATGATAATAATAAAATGGTATTGGATACTATAGCGTGCGGTTCTTATGGGGAGTGTCCTTATGCCGAGATTGCTGAAATGTTAGACAAAATCTCCCAAAATAATAAAGCTTGGAGTACTAGGAAGTCATATACTTGAAGAAATACAGTGCAATCCACTAACAACCCAGCCACAGATGAGATTCGTGAAGAGATGGCTCAGATGAGAACTGAGCTTGGGTTGCTATTAAAACATGTCACTAGGGGTGCAGAAAAGATAAATGCAGTTAACTACTTGTCTAAACCACCACCACTAAATGATGAATGTTATTATGAGGAGGATTCCTATGCGGTAAATGAACAGATGGGGGGGTTTCCGACCGAGTGCCCAAGGCTCTAATTAGGAGAATTGGCTCCAAGGTCAAGGAAATGAAGGTCGGATATATGGAAACTATAAATGTGAGGGTCATTATGTTCGAGATTGAAATTACAACCGCGACAACAACTTAAACAGGGGTAACTATGGTAATAGAAATGATAGGAATGGGCCCTATGTTCCTCCTCAATATCGTGAAGTTACTCCTAGGAATGGTGGAGGTAGAATGGTGCGAGTTGAGGATATGTTGCACAAAAAGATAAGGAGGTTCGATGATAGCGATGAGCACACTAAAGAGTTGAGGAGTAATTTAGCGGGTATTGGGCAGAAAGTAGATACACATGCAATATCGATTAAGCATCTTGAGTTACAATTGGCCCAATTATCTGCAACTGTGAACACACGGCAACCGGGCACTTTTCCTAGCAACACTGTTCAAAATTCGAAAAATGAAGGACACTGTATGGCAATTACTACTAGGGGTGGTAAGCAAACCATTGACCCACCTATGCCGTCTAATGAGAAAAAGGTGATAAAAGATAATTATAAAGTGGTAGAGTTTAGTGTTGAAGTAGAAGATAACACTGGAAAAGATGTTGAAGTGCCTAAAAAGGTAACTCCCAGGCATAGACCACCACCCCCATTTCCTCCTAGATTAGTGAAAAAGACCGAGGATGGCAAATATCGGCGTTTTATAACAATGTGGAAGCAGCTTTCTATCAATGTCCCTTGAGTAGAAGCTTTAGAACAAATGCCCGATTATGCCATGTTTATGAAAGATCTGGTAACAAAGAAAAGATCAGTCACTTTTGAGGATGATGATAGAATGCAACATTGTAGTGCTATTGCTACAAGTTCTCTGGTACAAAAGAAAAAAGATCCGGGTGCGTTCACTATTCCTTGTACAAACGGGTTATTACATTTTGTGAAAACATTATGTGATCTCGGGGCAAGCATATATCTCATGCCCCTCTCGATTTACAAGAAGTTGGGTTTGGGTGATCCAAAGCCAATGTGATGCGGCTACTGATGGCCGATCGAACAGTAAAAAAGACTATAGGGATACTGCACGATGTGCTAGTAAAAGTAGAGTCGTTCATATTTCCGGCAAATTTTGTCATTCTTGATTGTGAAGTCGATTTTGAAGTGCCTATTATTCTTGGGAGGCCATTCCTTGCTACGGTTAGGGCCTTAGTTGATATGGAAAAGGGGCAGATGAAATTTTGGTTGAGCAATAAAGAAGTGACCTTGAACATTTGTAGGTCCATGAGGTAGAGTGGTGAGGTCCAATCGGTATCTGCTATATCCTACAAATTTGGTGAGTCATCTGAGACACCAATAGAAGAACTTCTAGGTGTAGAAGCATTAGTGGCAGTGATAATGAATTTTGATAACGATTGCATTGAAGAGTCTGAGTCACTAGTTGCGGCTCTTGATTGAGGTGATGTTCGGTTTAAACAAAAGAAATATGAGTTATACATGAAGAATCGCGAGTCTCCACCCACGAAGCCATCTATAGAGGAGGATCCAAAGTTAGAACTAAAAGCTCTCCCACCACATCTCTGATCTTAATTCTTAGGAAATGGTGACACTTAGCCGGTAATCATTACATCAGATCTGAATGAACAACAAGTTGAGAGTTTAGTGAAAGTGCTAAAAAGGTTCAAAAGAGCTATTGGGTGGACTATTGCGGACATTATTGGGATCCCCCCTGGTATTGGTTCTCATAAAATCAAACTCATGCCCGATCATGAGCAAAGTATTAAGCACCAGAGACGCTTAAATCCACCTAGCAAGAGGTCGTGAACAAGGAAATCATTAAGTGGTTGGATGCCTGAGTAATCTATCCGATCGCCGATAGTAGTTGGGTATGCCCTGTTCAATGTGTACCTAAGAAAGGGGGAATGACTATGGTCCCCAATGAGAAAAATGAACTTGTTCCAATGAGACCGGTTACTGAATAGAGGGTGTGTATGGATTACCGTAAATTAAATGCATGGACTGAAAAAGATCATTTTCCTATGCCCTTCATGGATCAGATGTTGGATAGACTTCCCGGAAAATGGTGGTACTACATTCTTGATGGATATTCGGGGTATAATCAGATATTTATTGCACCAGAATATCAAGAGAAAACCACCTTTACTTGTCCATATGAGACCTTGCATTCAGGAAAATGCGTTTCGGTTGTGCAATGCACCCGCCACATTTCAGAGATGTATGATGTCGATATTCTCCGACATGGTGGAATATATTATAGAAATTTTTATGGATGATTTTTTTGTGGTTGGTTAATCATTCGAGCGGTGTTTGAACAATTTTTCTGAGGTCCTTAAGAGATGTGAAATCTGCAATTTAGTACTAAATTGGGAAAAATGCCACTTCATGGTGAAAGAAGGTATTGTTTTGGGTCATCGCATTTCAGAAAACAGATAGAGGTTGATCGAGCTAAAGTAAAGGTAATAGAGAGACTTCCCCCACCTATCTCTGTAAAAGGTGTAAGAAGCTTTCTTGGGCATCCAGGTTTTTAACGGAGATTCATCAAAGATTTTTCAAAAATTGCAAATACGTTGTGCAATCTGCTGGAGAAGATTGTAAATTTTATTTTGATGAATCCTGTCTTAAAGAATTCGGCGAGCTAAAAGAAAAATTTGTGTCTGCACCTATCATTATTTCTTCGGATTGGAACAGTCCATTTGAGGAGATGTGCGATGCTAGTGGGGTTACTCTTGGTGTAGTATTGGGACAAAGAAAGAAATAAATCCTTCACTCCATTTTCTATGCTAGCAAATCCCTAAATGAAGCTCAGAAGAACTACACACTGACTTAGCAAGATCTCCTTGCAGTAGTCTTTGCTTTTGAAAAATTTCGCTCCTATTTGCTAGGTAGTAGAGTTATATTGCATACTGACCATTCAGCATTGAGATATTTGATGGCAAAGAAGGATGCGAAACCGAGGTTGATTCGTAGGGTATTACTGCTACAAGAATTTTACTTTGAAGTGAGGGATAGAAAAGAGACCGAAAATCAAGTTGCCGATCACTTGTCCCATGTAGAAGATGAAGCGGGATAAGACTGATATTCATAATACTTTCCCCGTGAGCATTTTTTGGCTGCCTCACAAGACTTGATTCCATGTTTCGCAGATTTCGCAAACTATCTGGCTAGTGATATTATTCCATTGGACCTGTCCTTTCATCAAAGAAAAAAGTTCATGTACGATGTGAAGAAGTTCTTTTGGGATGAACCATACTTATATAGGAGTTGTGCCGACGGGCTTATTCGGCGTTGTTTGCCAGAATGTGAGATGTTGAGGGTTTTAGAGGCATGCCATTCCTCACCCGTTGGTGTACATCATAGTGGTATCCGAACCCTTCATAAGATATTACAATGTGGTTACTATTGGCCAACTCTTCATCAAGATGCTAATGAGTTGGCTAAAGCATGTGATAGATGCCAAAGAGATTGCGGCATTTCAAGAAAGCAAGAGCTCCGTCTAAACCCCATTCTTGTGATTGAGTTATTTGATGTTTGGGGTATTGACTTTATGGGTCCTCTTGTGAGTTCTCATGGAATGAAGTATATTTTAGTAGTGGTTAATTATGTATCTAAATGGGTGGAAGCTATGTCCATCGCAAACAATGAAGGGAAGAGTGTCACTGCTTTCTTAAAAGAGAATATATTCTCTCGTTTTGGCACCCAAAGGCAATTATTAGTGATGGGGGCTCCCACTTTTGCAACAGATTGTTCAAGGGGTCATTGGAGAAATATGGGGTTCTCCATAATGTGGCCACTCCTTAAAATCCTCAAACTAGTTGGCAAGTTGAAGTGTCAAATAGGGAGATCAAACAGATATTGTCAAAAACAGTGAACGCTAGTAGAACGGATTGGTCAAGGAGGCTTGATGATGCTCTTTGGGCCTACCAGACAGCGTATAAGACTCCCATAGGTATGTTCCCATACCAACTTGTATATGGGAAAGCTTGTCATCTTCCGGTTGAATTAGAGCATAAAGCCATGTGGGCTATGAAGAAGTTGAAAATGGATTGGAACGAAGCTGCAGAACAACGGTTAACTAGGTTGAATGAACTCGATGAATTTCGCCTGAAAGCTTATGAAAGCTCAGCCCTCTACAAATAAAAGATGAAGAAGTACCATGACCTAAAAATTGAAAAACGAGAGTATATGGTTGGGGATTTGGTGCTTATATTCAATTCTAGATTGCGCTTGTTTCTGGGCAAGATCAAGTCCAAATGGATTGGCCCTTACTTTGTTACCCAACTATTCCCTCATGGAGCAGTTGAGTTGGAAACCAAGGAGGGTGTGCGGTTCAAGGTGAATGGACAACGGATAAAATTCTATTTAGGGCATGCTGAATCGGCGAATGAAGTGATACAGGCATACAATCTTGATGAAGTGTGAGTAATCAAGTGTCTTCAGTCGTGCCGCGACGTTAAATCAGGCGCTGGTTGGGAGGCAACCCAAAACCTATAGTTTTGTTTCTAGTAATAGTAGCATTTTCTACTAATGGGTTTGAAATTTGAAGGTAGCACATTACCAGGAAATTCTACAGAAAATCACTCTGCAACTGTCACTGACGGATACATCGACGTACCGTCGCATGAATCCGTCATGCCAGGTACGTCTTTCATTTATTTTCAAAACTAGGGAACACGCGACGGAACCAATGACGGACCGCCGCATCTACGATGGACCATCGTCGGGGACTCATTGTATCATTAATGAGCATACCAGACCCGACCCGGCTGGGGGTATTTTGAAAATTGTTAACATTTAAAAACCCCAGCCCTTGATTTAAACCATTTCCTTCCCTCTTTCTCCCATTTACCTCCCTTTAAAACTTCCAACTTCCTACCTCTCTTCTCTATCAACTGATCACTTCTCCAATTCCACAATTCCCAAAATCTACTCTCTACTGGTCGGAGTGTGCTACTGCGGTTCTGTTCTTGCTAACCAAGTGCCTCACTTGCTTGTCTTTCTCCTGTTCTCAGGTATGTGTCTCTGATTTTTACCCATTTACATTGCATTTTAGCTTTTCAATTAGTATTAGCCTATTTCTTATTGATGGGTCTTTGTTCTTTGATCCTATTTTGTCTGGCCTAGGTTGAGAATCCTCAAATTGCCTTGTTGAAACTCTAGAAATAGGTGGGTTAGCATTGCTAGTTTACTAGGTATTTGGGTTAGAAACATGTAGGTTAACATCAGCGCTTGGACGATTTTGAGTTGCGGGTGCTAGCCCGGCCAGCCCCTCAGGTGGACGTGTCGACCCTTCAGGCTGCACTTGAGAGTCTTCGAGCAGACATTGATATGATACTAGAGGCTAGGGTGCCTGAGTCTGAGGCCCCTTCTGCGGAGCCTGCTGAGGACACAGTGATGGCGGCCTTATTCGCCAATTCTGAGATTCCACTACCTCCCTATCAAGAGCATGCCAAGAGGCGCAAGGGTCGAGAGGAGGATGAGGCTAGAGCATGTAAGAAGGAGCGCCGTGAGATGGAGGCTGCGAGGAGAGCCTCGCTTGCTGATGTAGAGGCGCGTCAGATCAGGGCTGTAGAGTCAGCTGCTGCGGCATCTAGTTCCAGAGATGTGGCATTAGCGGGAGGCACTGCTGATAGTGTTGTTGCTGATGAAGACACTACTGAGGGTGTCCAGACTACAGAGGTAGAGGGTTCTGGGGAACCAGACCCACCAGCTTGCTGATCGTCGGTGCTTTGCGCACCAGNGATAAAATTCTATTTAGGGCATGCTGAATCGGCGAATGAAGTGATACAGGCATACAATCTTGATGAAGTGTGAGTAATCAAGTGTCTTCAGTCGTGCCGCGACGTTAAATCAGGCGCTGGTTGGGAGGCAACCCAAAACCTATAGTTTTGTTTCTAGTAATAGTAGCATTTTCTACTAATGGGTTTGAAATTTGAAGGTAGCACATTACCAGGAAATTCTACAGAAAATCACTCTGCAACTGTCACTGACGGATACATCGACGTACCGTCGCATGAATCCGTCATGCCAGGTACGTCTTTCATTTATTTTCAAAACTAGGGAACACGCGACGGAACCAATGACGGACCGCCGCATCTACGATGGACCATCGTCGGGGACTCATTGTATCATTAATGAGCATACCAGACCCGACCCGGCTGGGGGTATTTTGAAAATTGTTAACATTTAAAAACCCCAGCCCTTGATTTAAACCATTTCCTTCCCTCTTTCTCCCATTTACCTCCCTTTAAAACTTCCAACTTCCTACCTCTCTTCTCTATCAACTGATCACTTCTCCAATTCCACAATTCCCAAAATCTACTCTCTACTGGTCGGAGTGTGCTACTGCGGTTCTGTTCTTGCTAACCAAGTGCCTCACTTGCTTGTCTTTCTCCTGTTCTCAGGTATGTGTCTCTGATTTTTACCCATTTACATTGCATTTTAGCTTTTCAATTAGTATTAGCCTATTTCTTATTGATGGGTCTTTGTTCTTTGATCCTATTTTGTCTGGCCTAGGTTGAGAATCCTCAAATTGCCTTGTTGAAACTCTAGAAATAGGTGGGTTAGCATTGCTAGTTTACTAGGTATTTGGGTTAGAAACATGTAGGTTAACATCAGCGCTTGGACGATTTTGAGTTGCGGGTGCTAGCCCGGCCAGCCCCTCAGGTGGACGTGTCGACCCTTCAGGCTGCACTTGAGAGTCTTCGAGCAGACATTGATATGATACTAGAGGCTAGGGTGCCTGAGTCTGAGGCCCCTTCTGCGGAGCCTGCTGAGGACACAGTGATGGCGGCCTTATTCGCCAATTCTGAGATTCCACTACCTCCCTATCAAGAGCATGCCAAGAGGCGCAAGGGTCGAGAGGAGGATGAGGCTAGAGCATGTAAGAAGGAGCGCCGTGAGATGGAGGCTGCGAGGAGAGCCT
The DNA here is from genome assembly GCF_001406875.1 of Solanum pennellii. Taxonomy (NCBI): domain Eukaryota; kingdom Viridiplantae; phylum Streptophyta; class Magnoliopsida; order Solanales; family Solanaceae; genus Solanum; species Solanum pennellii. The sequence goes on from NC_028645.1 coordinate 30,946,863, forward strand.
CGCTTGCTGATGTAGAGGCGCGTCAGATCAGGGCTGTAGAGTCAGCTGCTGCGGCATCTAGTTCCAGAGATGTGGCATTAGCGGGAGGCACTGCTGATAGTGTTGTTGCTGATGAAGACACTACTGAGGGTGTCCAGACTACAGAGGTAGAGGGTTCTGGGGAACCAGACCCACCAGCTTGCTGATCGTCGGTGCTTTGCGCACCAGGTTTGCTTCACCTACCACTCTCGTTTTTCAAGTTTTTATGCATTGGGGACAATTGCATATCTTTTTGTTGGGGGTGGGGTAAATGGAAAGTGAGTGCTAGGGTGAAGTCTAAGTAACCCAATTCACGATCCTCTTTTGGGGTTTTCTTGCCTGTGTTCTTTTTCTCCAAGAGACTGATTATTTTTATTGGTGAACCGGCTTCTCTATATATTGTGTACATAGTTTAACTCTGAAGCATGATGGATAAACTGATATCCTGATGTAATGAAAATGATGCATGACTAGGCATAGTAATTGATAAATGTGTGGCTCTAAGCATGACATAGAGATACACCACTGCATGGCCCTATGTCTTTAATTCGAACTAGGTGTCTGATTATCTGGTAGAGTAATGAGATGTCAAGTGAGTGTGAGGAAGATTTGAATAGTCCACTATTTGTACTGAGCTAGAACTTACCTTGTTAGTCCTACTAAAAGTAAGCTGTAATAAAAAATTAGGAAAAGATCATAGGCCCTTGTTCAATATAGCCAATTTTTAGCCTAAATAATAAAAAATGAATGAGATTAATCCCTCTTTGATCCAAATGATTTGATCTTAAAATATACCTTTCTTTTTCACCCCAACATATCTTTTTCTGGGAATAATATGTTGGCCCTGGTCCCTCCTTGGACATGTGCATCTCAACTTATGCCAAAAGCATAAGTTGAGGGTGGCTAATGCAATAAACAACCTTTTCGTGGCCCTAACCCATCTTTGGGTATTGTGTACTTTGACTCATGGCAAAGCCATGAGTTGAGGGTGGCTCTTATGAGGAATGCTCTGGAAAGTGAGGTTGAAAGAACAAAAAGAGAGAAAGAACAAAAGTAAAGTGACTGAAGAACCAGTTAAAGAAAAGTGAAATAAAATAAAAAAAATAAAAAAAATACAATAAATACAAGCAAGAAAAGAAGATAGTCACTTACACAAATGAAAAAAGAAGGGAAAATAGCTAGGTGAAAGCATATGAGAAATTGGCCGAAAAAAAATGATAAAAAGTGGTATGTTTAGCCGATATTTCATGGAGGGGAAAAAGTCACTAAAGTATACCTAAATATACCCTACCTGACCCTGAGCCTATGTTACAAGCTAAGAAAGTCCTATCGTGATCCTAAGAGTTGTATGTCGAACTTTAAGCAGTGAAAATAAGGGCAATCTTATGGCAATATGTATAAATGAGTTGTGAATTTGTCCTGAGAGTGAGTGTTGAAAAGTAATCCTGATACTCAAACTTAAGTCATTGTGTGAAAAATGAGAATGTTTTTTTTGAAACGAGGACACTAGTTGCAATACCAGAAATATTAGTACCTCGGTAAGATATTGAAGAGGGTAGGTGTCAGTGCGTGGTATGTCTGTTTCATGGTCTGATTCCACATAATTCAAGCCTAATAGTGAAAATATGCATAAACATGATGAGATTGATTGGTATTGATAGCCAAATGATTGCGAAATTTAAAATATGGATACTATTGTACAAAGATTTTTTAGAGAGTCATAGCGCGTCGCTTGAGGACAAACAATGAATTATAGTTGAGGGTGTTAATATACCGTGTTTTCACGGTATTTTTAATGCTTTTTCCTTAAGTTTAGTGTGTGTCCAAAACCCTTTTTGTATTGATTTTTTTGTAAGTTTCTCTTTATTTGTAGGAAATCTGTCCGAAGATGAACGCGGATGTTTTTGAGCATGAAATGTAGAAAAGTTACCACCTACAAAACTTGTGACGGTCCGTCGAGCTTGTGACGGTCCGTAGGTGGCATTGTTGTGAAGATGCTAAAGGAATATGGGGAAGTCTGACCTAAGTGTGGGATTATGAAGTTCATGACGGACCGTCATAGCCATGACGGTCAGTCCTGCTGGTTCGTCGTGATGATTAGAGAGTAGTCCCAGTAACCAAAGTCCAAGAAGTTTAAGTGTTATGGAACGGAGAACCTCGACGGACCGTCGTGCTTGGAACGGTCCATCATACCTGTTCGTCGAGGGTAATGAAGAAAGCAGCAAAAGGATTTGTAAAGTATAGGATGACGGAGTCCATGACGGCATGACGTGACCACGACGGCTTGTCACGAGGTCCGTCGACTCGGACGCGTTTTGACAAATTTTTAGCATTTAGAGTCCTTCTTTTATTAGGGTTTTGTTTTTTATAAATAGTTGGAAAACCTCATTTTTGTGGTTAGACTTTTGGGTTATTTTAGACTCCACGTTAGTAGACTCTTTGATATTAGACTTTTTAATTGTCAGACTTTTGGAGAATATTTAATCCTCGATTAATTTCAGTAATTGAGACACTTTTTCTGGAATAGATTGTCGGTGCGTTTGTTGATTAATCAAGTGAACTTCTGGATTTTATTCTTTCTCATTGAAGTAAGTTCATGAATTCTTATATTACATATATGAATATTGTGATTATGACTATGGGTAACTAAACTCCATAACTAGGGTTTTGGGAACCATGGGTGAATAATGAGGTAAAACTAACTAAAATAACAACTCTAGAATAGTGTCTTGCATGTATTGATAATTCTTTCGCTTAGAAGTCTTTTTAATGGGTGGCCAACGTTAGAACTCGCCTTAATGCTACTTGCCGGACCAAGGAGGTAGATAATCGGAAAGGAATTATCAACATAGATTTAGTGTATACTATCTAATAGGCTAGTTTTGATTGGTACGAGGTAATAACTTAGTCAAATATCGAATACAATGCTTAATATGAGGTAAAGGTAAGGGTTAGTAAAGCAACACACGTAGCCGGGCCAAGGTGCGGAGTGAAATTTTCTAGATGCCGGACCAAGGATTTAGAAATACATAACTTATCACTTTGCATGCAAGATACTAGGAAAAAATTGTTATACTTAGATTTATCAATTTAGAAACCTGTGGGGAAAACTTAAACCCTAGTTATTTTTATAAATTGATTAAACTCCAAGATTTGAATCTGTTAGTTGTTTACTTTAATTTAGGTAGTTATTTTCATCAATTTACAAATAACCCCCCCCCCCCTTTTATTGTCTTTTGTTTTCTAAGGAAATAATTGACTAAATAATAGTAATAATAGATTAAAGTTAAGTCTGAACTATTTTCTTCGTGGGAACGATCCCAAACTCATTAGTTGGGTTATTTACTTGATACGACCGCTTTACTTCTTATTTGAGAAGTAAGTTTGAGCCTATCATTGGGTCGAAGGCTGCCCAAGGCAGTGTTCACCAACAACTTGCCATCAACGGATCGTGTTCCAATCGACGGAGAGTCGAGTGCATCCGTCAATGTACACTTAAAAAAATTTTCCAAGACAGGTTTTAACCTATCTCTGGTTGAATTGCATTGTGTTGGTTCAATTACCTTTGTTATGAGTTGAATTGCGATCCTATGTTGTAATTGTATTAATTTATGCATACATTGAGATAAATTGTAATCCTACCATGCTAGTTCTTTAGTAACTGATCTAGGTTGTGAAGTAGATTACGAATTTTACCTAAGTATCTAATCTTATGCTATGAACTAGGTATGGATTGTTGAATAGTGTTTGAATTGACTTCATTATTATGATGGTTACTATTGTGCGATGATAATAAACCCATTGTAGGGTTGAGGTTGAGGGTTGATGGTAAGACCTTGATGTTGGATTATGAAGGAGACATGGTAAGTCTTGTGATCTCAACTCTTTACTTTAATTATGGTTACTTGTGATTAAGTGCTGATGTTGTTTTCAAGTATACCATATATTAATATTCATAGGGTTTTTATGATACTAATTTGAAATGTCTTGACTATGGTTTGTAGGTGTTATCTAATATGTAAATGTTATAAGGATTATGTAATTCTTCTAAATTCACATGTGTGAATTGCAAGGAAAGGAAAGTACTCATGCAATTCTTATTGAGCTATGATGATGATTATATAAGGGATTTAACCTATGACCTAAACTAATCTATGATTGTTAATAAAAGCTTAAAGAAATTTCAAAACGGGACTCTAGCTTAGCACTGAGTGAACAAGAGTGAGGAGTGTCCCTTCCTACATAGGGAAGGTAGGATCACTAATGTACTTTTAAGATTGGAGACTATAATGCATGTAGCATAAATAGAATGCCAACTACATCTCCTAGTTCTTGACTTATGTTGCCCCTACAGGAATACTAGTTAGTGGATCCACGTAGTTGCTATGTTCATGATATGGTAATACCATTGCAAGTAGTCCGCCTTCTTTCGGTGTATGTTTCCATAACACCGGATTCCATATTAGCTCATGTGGTCTATGTAGGTTAAGGCAAGATGTTCCAAAAAAGGTAAAATAAAGAAATGATCGCACTCTAAAAAGGATGATCTAAAGGGTTTAACATTCTGTAGGTAAGGGTATGAGACTCTACCTATGCATTGTACTAGTTAGCCTTGAAGGGAGTCTTGGGAGGATGTTCTTATGTATGAATATGCTTGTAAATTTAAAAGATACGTGTATGATGATCTTACATGTTGATGACACCTATTATGTTCAGTTCACTTTTGAATATATGCTTGGTCTATATTGCAAAAGTACGATGTTATGTACTCTTAATGATATGATATGTGAAGTTTGACATTGGTTATGGTTCTAGTTAGGTTTAGTTTATTAAGTAAGGTTATGTGGCTTTGCTTGTTCATTGCACAAGTGAAATTAATGAGGGTCATGAGTAATGGAATTGTTTTGGTTATGTTGTAATGAACTCTTACGCATGTTTGTGATGATATGCCTTGATGATAGAGTTGTATTTGATTATGGGTTCAAGTATGTTGATATGCATCTGACTTGTTTTTTAAGGTGTTTGGTCTTGTATAGTACATAGTATTTACTTAATGAATATACATTAATGATTTTTATTGGTTCTCGAATGTGCATAGGGCATTCCAAATGTAAAATTGCATATGCTCATGAAATGTCCGTTTTTAGCATGACTTGATATTATATGTGCATATGTTCTAACACTTAGTACATGTGATGTGCTAATCCCATTTTCTCCTTTTTCCCAAACATTTTTTGTTCTAGTCGTTGAAGGGCTTTTGAGACGACTTTGAAGAAGACTTGGAATTCTAAATCATCCAAGTTGGGTAGGTCCTCACTTTCTTAGGGAAATGCAACTATCAAGCTAATGAAGTTGTTTTAGTTTTCATACTCCTATGTTCTTTCCTTTTCATTGAGTACTAAAGATTGTATACCCTATATGTGGCTTTATTAAATTGATGTATGGGATATGCCCAATTGATATACTCTTGTTTTCGATGGTTATGAGATGAGACACTCTTTTAAGACTATGTTACATATCTTATATATCTATGTGCAATAAAAGTAGAAGACTATGTAATATTCTTCTACTAAGGATCTATATATACACGATAGGTCTATGTAAACCTCAAGATCTGTAGAAAATTTTTAAATTATCCTAAATATGAACCTATTAATATAATGAAGTAATCTAAGAGGCAAGTCATAGTCCTCTTTGAGGACGCCAATGCCGGTTATGTCAAAGGGGTGATCCCCGGATGTGACAAACATGGTATCAGAGAATGAGTTTCAATATCATTAGAGTCGATGTCTCTCTCAACCATGTCTATGTATATTCTTACTCATAATAGTTTACCAAGCCATACTTATGAATAGGAAACTATATGATGCTTTGGAAACTCTCATTTTCTTGGAAACCCAATGTCATGCCTCGACGGTCTTGGACTCTGTTTTCCCCTAGCATTTTATCTTTTAATTATGATTATAGGCAATGAATACTCGAAGGAACGTGAGACAAAGAGTTGATGAATAGATTTACGATGCGGGAGTTTCTCACTGTGGTGATAAAGTTCCTCCTCTTGAAAAAGATGCTTATGATGACCAAGCTAAGGTAAATCCTCCATCTTTGACGGATAGTGACATAACGACTGACATTCTCCAAATGGCCCAAGACATTAATACAGAAGCACAAGCCTTCACCACTCAAGCACAAGCCATGATGGCCGAAGCTAATTGGGAGGTGGTACCCCGAGAAAATTAACATGTTAGCACCATGGCCTCCCGTTTAAGAGATTTACCGAGGATGAATCCCCCTACTTTCTATGGGTCCAAAGTTGAGAAAGCCCCCCAATATTTCATTGATGAAATCTAATATATACTTTAATCTATGGGGTATACTACTAGTGAGAAAGTTGAGTTATCCACTTAGCAACTAAAAGATGTGGCCCAAACATGATACGTCCAATGGAGAGACAATAGGCCTTTAAGCGGTGGACCGGTGACATGGGAGATTTTAAAGAAGGCTTTCTTGATCAGTCTTTCCTAGAGAGAAGAGGGAAGCCAAAGTTTAGTAATTCATGAACCTTCATCAAGGAGGTATGAGCGTACTTGACTACACTTTGAAATTCACTAAATTTTCATAGTAACATCCTTCTTTGGTTTCAGATCCTAGGGATGAAATGAGCCGCTTTGTGATGGGGGTGTTGGATGACTTGATAGAGGAATGGCGTTTGTCTATGTGACATGATAATATGAACATTTCTTTTCTCATGGTTGATTCTGAACAAGTGGAAGAGACACTAGTTAAGAGAAAGATTAGAGATGCTTAAAGGGAAAGATATTTTTATGGTTGATCTTGAAAGGGTAAAGTTTACATCCAAGACAAGCCTATGTTCAAGAAGAGGTTTTCTGAACAAGTTCCTTCCAATTTCACTAGGGCTTGTGTTAATAGGGTGTCTAACCCTAATACTCGAAAATGAAGGGGTACTAGTTCACAAACGAAGAAGCCAACTTGTGAAAGGTGTGGCAAGAAGGATTATGGTGATTTCCTTAAAGAAATGGATAATTTTATTCATCTTGGTAAAAGTGGGCATAAATTTCGAGATTGACCAAATGTGAAGGGCAAATCAAGGAGAGTGGACAAGCAAGTGGTTCTAATGTTAATGCTCCAAAGAAGAACCACTTTTATGCTCTCCTCTTTAAAGGTGAGCAAGAGACTTTCCCGACGGGGTGACCGGTATGTTGAAAGTATTTTCTATTGTAGTATATGCCTTACCTTATCCCGGTGCTACCTTGTCATTTCTTACTACTCTAGTAGCTAAAATATTTGACATTTTGCCCAATATCGTGAATGAACCTTTTATGGTTTCTACCTCAGTGGGTGAGTCGGTGGTTACGAAAAGAATTATTGGAAATAGTCCTATAATGTTTCCCAATAGAGTTACTCATATAGAGTTAGTAGAACTCCATGTTGTTGATTTTGATGTTATTACATGTACGGATTGGTTGCATACTTGCTTCGCTTCAATAGAATTTAGAACGAGGGTGGTAAAATATAAACTTCTGAATGATCCCGTTTTAGAGTGGAAAAGGGGAAATTCGATTCTTAGAGTTCAAATCATCTCTTTTTTCAAAGAATGCAAAATGATATCCAAAGGGTGTTTATACCATATAGTAAGAGTCAAAGATTTACACTTCAAAATTGCTCTCATTTAGTCGGTCCCCGTCGTGATGGAATTTCCGGCGGTCTTTCCAAATAACATTACTAGTATTCCTCCTGAACGGGAAATTGATTTTTGTATCGACTTGCTACCAGATACAAATCCCATCACAATTCTTCCTTATCGGATGGCTCCGGACGAATTAAAGGAGTTGAAGTCTCAACTCAATGAATTACTATACAAGGGCTTTTATTCGGCCTACTGTTTCTCCATTAGGTTCTCTAGTATTGTTTGTTTAGAATTAAGATGGGTACCTTAGAATGTGAATTGATTACCATCAACTCAATAAAGTCACAATAAAGAACAAGTATCTTCTATCTCGGATTGATGATTTATTTGATCAACTCCAAGGTGCGACTTACTTTTCAAAGATTGACTTGAGTTCGGTATATCACCAACTTAGGGTGAGAGGTGAAGATATTCCAAGATGGCATTTCAAATATGATATGGTCACTAGGAGTTCTTAGTAATGTCCTTTGGTATTACTAATGTCCCGGTGGCATTTCTAGGCCTAATGAATAGGGCATTTCAAAGGTATTGTCACACCCGGAGAGTACACCCAGGATGAGACCAACTTCGTCGTCCTCTCATAGGACTCAGACAAGCCCTTAGCATTCGTCATAACATGTGATCATTAAATTTTCGTAAACATTAAAACTTTCACATTATACATGAAGTGTGCTTAGACTTTATACTTAACATTTATAATAGCATACGATATTATAAAAACTTGTCTCACTAATATAAAACGATCTAAATAGTGCAAATCTGGGCTTAGCCAATAGATAGTAAATATGACATATAGGCCTTAGTACAAATGAATACGAATAACATAAATGGAAATCGGATATTTTTAAAATCTACTAATGTCTTAGTAGGCTAGATTAATGAAAAGGTAGCATCCCCGAACATTAAGGACCTACCAAGACATTGATAAAGAGTTCCAAGCTTCTTAAATCGACCTCCATAAGCTTCAATAGTCGTAAACTACAATTGTAGTAATATAAAGTAATGGGGTTTGTACGCCTTATGTACTAAGTATGAGTATATGCACGTAAGTTAAGGACATGCATGAAAAAGGATAATTTATCATATCTTTAGGAATCATGCTAGGTCATATGAACGTCTTCAATGCACATACCATGTAACATATACAAGTTAAGGATTCCCTCACTTAAAACATGATCATAATCAAAGACATATTCTCATAGAGTCATTTAAACATTTCATATTCAATAGATCATATAAACATAACATACCAAACACATACCAATGATCCCTTCCCCAACCTACAAGTGCAATAATCATGTGAAGCCCCATAACCCCACACAACCAAATAAATAAGATAGGAGACCATAAGTAAGGCTTTACTTCATGTAAATTTTAACATAAGTAGGCATCACTTCATATAACAATATAACCCAATAACCTACTCATCATAATGATCAACTTTCTCATAAGAGTAACATCATATATCTTAAGGATCATAGCTTTCATGTTATCATATTACATAAGAACAATATCCTAGGACTTCCCTTAGAGTCAACGTGTGCAATGTGTAGGTAGAGTCCTATACTCCTACCTATACTAATTAGACTCCTCAAGTCAACCTAATCAACGTTTACTTACTTATCTTTAATTTTACATGAGGGAACGTTCACCTTAAACTACAGAGACCATGTGTGATAAACATGGAATCTGGTGTCATAAAACCCCACACCAAAAGAAGGTGGTCTACCAGCCAAAGTAGAACCTAACATGACATAACTTTCTAGGTGAATCCACTAGCTTGTATCTTGTAGTGGAAACATAGCTCATGAACTAGGAGATGTCTTAGAGACCAATAGTTCTACATTACATGGATGCCTCAATCTCATGAGAGTCATTGTGAACCTACCTTCGACTAGGGAAGGGACACCTCTCATATCTAGTTCATCAGTGCTTTGCTTAAGTCCCTTTCTTGAATGAACTTTACGTTGTTTTTTAGCATAAACTTATCATAGGTCATAGAAGATTAACTCCTTGCATTAACATGATAATGAGATCTTTAAGATTATATGAAAATTTCCTGTTGTTCTAACATTTCATTTGTGAGATTAACGCAACATAGTCTTCTCGTGTAAAGCATACAAGAGAATATCATAACTTGCATTTTTCGTGTTCTTATCATGATCTCACAAGTAAAATGTTCATAGACCAGCATACACACATAGGAACATCATATATAATTTCATAACATGGCATCATTATTTATAGGGTTACCTAAACATTGGAGAGTAATCACAACTTTAGAAGACTTACCTCTTGATTCGAAGAACCTTATTCAAGAACTTAGTTCAACTTACAATATTCATAACCATACTTAACGGAATACTCAATAGAATAATCAAGGTGAACTCTTCAAATCATATATAAGATCAGTGCATTATGTAGGATAAGGGAATGGATCATTTAGGAGTTCATCCTAGTCTTTATTCCACTCCCTACATTTTCGTGTCATCAAGTAGTGGGTATAACCCATTCTAAACCATAAAATGGATAGCACACATGCTTCGAACGATACTATATCATACCAAGTCAAACACTCAACAATTCATGCATAATTAACCATAGGAGTCAATTGCACTGCATCAAAAATCATAAATCTTGACTAAGGTAGAAAACCCATTTTGTAGGGTAAAATCCCTAGTATTCGATGTTATTGGAAAGTTATCTTCAGAATACCCTTGGGTAAAGGAATCCCAAGAAAGAAAAACCCATACCTTATAGATTAAGAATCCATGAAATTTGGATGACGATCTTGAAGTCTTCGTCTTCTTCCTTAAGCTCTTGTTGTTCTTCAATTGAATTTCGAAAAGAGATCGTTTCTTGAGAGATGAGAGAAAACTTGATTCATTTGATTTGGGACGTGAAAAAGTGGTATAAAAGTTACCTAATATCAATATATAGTCGTCCTATGAATTATCCAAAAGACCCTCCAGTTAAGTGGGTCTTTTTGATAAGTTAAATTACCAAAAATATGACTTTGACGATTATGGGAAGCAGTTGCGCTTTGCGGGGTCAAATCCCATCATGTTTATTAATTTTTGAGTTGAGGCAGTTAGATTTGTGTCATCCTCGCGTTGCGAGGATGCCTATCAAATATTGAGGAAGAATACCTCGTGTTCAACTCGAGTTGCGCTACCACATGCAAGGCAGCCTGCCCACGCATGTTTGGGTCCTCCCAAGGACACTTTGGGTGGTCGTTAAGGTGTCGTTACCGGACGTTTGGACCCTTTGTTCTAAATACTACCTATACAAGGTCACATCAAAAGTTTTGGGCTCCATTTTACACCTCTAAGCCATCACCAAACATAAGGACGTCAACTAGTTCGAATTAGCTAGTTTCCGGACGTCAAGGTCTTTCTTAGTCGTTTTGGCTCAAACCTTTGCCAATTGAGTTTCTTACACAAATATAAGTCTGGAAACATAATTTTATGTTTATTAAATAGTTTAAGATCTAGTATAAGTAACTTCATTACAATAATGTTACATTATCCCCCCCCTTAGAAACGTTCGTCCCTGAAAGACTCTAAAATCTTTTGGAGGGTAAGGAATTGACTGAACATTAGCAGCCAAACCAATCAAAAACATAAAAATCATAATGAGCCTCATCTCATAGGAGCAAATAACATACAACCCATACCATAAAATTACACATAGCACTCAATTCATGATACCCAAACATTTATGAACTACATATTACATAACACATAGTGAGGAATTTCCTTCTAAACCTTATCATAAGCTCAAAATGCATGAAAGAGTTACCATACTATCAATCTTCTCAAGATCACAACAAAACAGAAAAATCTCAAGAAAACATATGCATATATGTTTCACATAAAAGCAAGAATAGAGTATGAACATCTTCTTAAACTCTAGTTAGTATTATCTTTTACCAAAACATGCACCTATTTAGTAAACAAGTTAATTTCATGATTAGGCACTATTTTCTCTTTAAAGAGGAATATCTATCCTCAAGGAGTAAAAAGAAGAGGGTAGCGGCATATCATGACGGCTTCAGCCTCCCATGTTTAACCCTCAACAAGATGGTTCCTCCATAGAACTTTTTTACAGAGCCAACCTCCTTGTTTCTCAACTTTTTTACTTGACAATCTGGGATCTAAATTGGAACCTCATCATAGGAGTGGTTCTCATCCACCCCTAAACCTCCAATAGGTAGAATGGACACAGGATCCCCTATGCATTTCTTCAGCATCGAAACATGAAACATCGGATGAACAGAAGCTAGTTCACAAAGTAGTTTCAACTCATAGGCAACCTTCCCTATTCGTTGTAAAACCTCATAGGTACCAACATATAGGGGATTTAACTTCACCTTTGCACTGAATCTCATCACCCCTTTCATAGGTGAAATCTTCAACTAGACATGATCACCTATTTCAAACTCAAGATCTCTTCTTCTATTGTCGGCATAGGACTTTTGTCGACTATAGGCTGTCTTCAATCTATCTCTTATGGTTCTAATCTTCAATATAGACTCATAGATAATCTCTGGACTAAGGAGTGAGGACTCACCAACCTCAAACCATCCAACTGGGTATCTACACCTTCTATCATAAAGAGCTTCAAAAGGTGCCATGGAGATGCTCGAATGATAGCTATTGTTTTACGAGAACTCAATCAAAGGTAAGTGATTATCCCAGTTTCCCTTGAAATCAATAAAACAAGCTCTTCACATGTCTTCAAGTGTCTGAATGGTACGTTCCGTTTGAAAATCTATCTGAGGATGGAAAGCGGTACTATGTTTCACTTGAGTACCTAAACCCTTTCGAAAAGCCTTCCAAAAATGAGAAGTTAATTAGGCATCTGTATTCAAAATGATGGAAAAAGGAATCCCATGAAGGCTCAAAACCTCATTAATGCAGATTCTTGCATACTCTTCGGCAATCTAAGTAGACTTAACAGGAATAAAATGGGCAGATTTGGTCAACCTATCCATAATAACCCATAAAGAATCATTTTGCCTTCGGGTTCGAGGCAACTCAACAACAAAGTCCATATTGATGGCTTCCCACTTCCATGTAGGAACATCCATGATTTGGGTTAAACCATCAGGTTTTTCGTGCTCAGCTTTTACTTGTTGGCAATTTGGACACTTAGCCACAAACTCTGTTATGTCCCTTTTTAAACAATCCAACAATAGACCTCTCTATGGTCATGATACATTTTGGTGGCACCCGGATGTATAGAATGAACAGAACCATGGGCTTCTTCTAGAATTTCTCAAATCCTCAACATCGGGTGCATATAATCTCCCTTCATACCTAAGAACACCATCCCCCCTTTGGAGTACGACTCATTCAGCTTACTAATTACCGAATCCTTAAACTCCATCAATAGAGGATCAAGGTGTTGCTTAGATTTCACCTCAACCAGTAATGATGAGTCGGAGTTTTGATGGACCATGAATCCACCAATTGGATAATCTTCTAACTGCACACCTAAGCGATCTAACCTATGAATATATTTCACAAGTTCTTTCTTCTTTTCTTCCACATGAGACACACTACCCATAGTCATGCAACTCAAAGCATCCGCAACCACGTTGGGTTTGCCTAGGTGTTAAAGGACACTCATGTCGTAATCCTTCAATAATTCTAACCATCTTCTCTGTTGGAGGTTCAACTAATTTTGAGTTAACACATATTGAAGACTTTGATGGTCAGTATACACATCAACATGCACCATACAAATAATGCCTCAAGATCTTTAAGGCAAAAACTACAACGACTAACTCAAGATCATGAGTTGGGTAATTATTCTCATGAACTTTAAGTTTCCTAGGAGCATAAGCAATCACCTACCCATTTTACATGAGTACACATCGCAAGCCCACTCTGGAAGAATCACAATATACTACAAAGCCTTCATTACCTTCTGGTAAGGTCAACATCGGATAAGAGGTAAGCTTATCTTTCAACTCTTGAAAACCTTTCTCATAAGCTTCCGACCACTCAATATTCACATTCTTTTGGGTCAAAGCTGTCAAAGGAGAAGCAACGGATAAAAATCCATCAACAAATTTTCTATAATAGCCAGCTAGGCCTAAGAAACTCCATATGTGTGTGGGAGTCAAAGGTCTAGGCCAATTTTTGACCGCATCTGTCTTCTTCGGATCAACCTCTACACCATAACTAGAGAAAATATTGCCATGAAAAGCAACCGACCTCAACAAAAATTCACACTTGCTAAATTTTGCATAAAGTTTGTGTTCTTTAAGGAATTTTAAGACCAACCTCAAGTGACTGCTATGCTCATCTTCATTCTTGGAGTATATTAATATATCATCAATGAACACAATCACAAATAGGTCTAGGTAATCTCAGAAAACTCTATTCATTAGGTCCATAAACGCTGTCGGGGCATTTGTTAACCCAAAAGACATAACTAGAAATTCATAGTGACCATATCTAGTTCGAAAAGCATTTTTGCGAATATCTTCACCTCTCACCCTAAGTTGGTGATATCCCAAACTTAAGTCAATCTTGGAATATAAACTAGCACCTTGGAGTTGATCAAAAGATCATCAATTGGAGGGAGAGGATACTTGTTTTTTTATGTTGAACTTATTAAGTTGGCGATAATCAATGCACATTCTAAGGGACCCATCCTTCTTCTTAACAAACTATGTTGTAGCACCCCATGGAGAAATACTAGGTTGAATGAAACCCTTGTCTAGTAAATCCTTGAGTTGGAGCTTCAACTCTTTCACTTCAGTCGGAGCAATCCTATTTGGAGGAATTGAAATGGGATTCGTATTCGGTAATAAATCAATGCTATGAATTTCCCGTTCGGGAGGAACTCCTGGAAGGTTATAAGGAAAAACATCTAGGAATTCTCTTACTATAGGGACTGACTCAATAGAAGGAGTTTCACATTCTAGGTCTTTACCTTCACCACATGGTATAAACAAACATGGCTATTATTTTACAAGACTTCAAACAAGAAATGATTTGACCCCTTGGCATAAAATTTCATGCCTTCAACTCTAGAATAGGGTCATTAGTGAATTGGAACTTCACTACCCTTATTCTACAATCTATGGAAGGAAAACACTCATGAATCCAATCCATACCCTAGATGATATCAAAATGAAACATGTCAAGTTCTACCTAATAAACAAGAGTAACTCTATTTGGCAGCATCATAGTACATTTCCTATAGAATCTTTTTGCAACTACAGAGTCAACCATTGGGGTACAAACCGAAAACGGCTCAATCAAAACACTTGAAAGTACATCAAACTTCCTAGATACCAAAGGTGTAACAAAATAAAGAGTAGCACCTGCGAAAATAAAAGCATAAACATTAACAAAGAAAACTTATAACTTACCCGTCACAACGTAGGGAGAGGTTTCCGGTTCACCCCTAGCCTTGAGTGCATATTAACGGTTCCTTTTTGGAGCTTCAGAATTTGGACCTCTTGGTTGAGCTTGTCTATTTCCCTTACCTTGGACTATCACATTAGGACAATCTTTGAACGTATGGAAACCTTTTCCACAACCATAGAAACTATAAGCCCCTACAAGACATTCGCCCTCATGTCTTTTACCACACTTACCACAAGTTGATCTTTCTCTTGGTGGATCAACATTTCTCCCCTTTTGAGGTTTAGGATTAGAACCTCTCTCAGTGCGATTCTTGGATAAATTTAAAGGAACCTGGTTGAGAAACCTCTTTTTAAACTTAGGCTTGTCAAGGACATTAAGCCTACTCTTAGAAGATCCACTTTCAAAAGACTTTGAATTCTTAGATACCTTATTCCTCTTCCTTAGAAGACTTTCCTCAACCTGTTGAGCATGAACCATCAACCTAGAAAGATCCATATTGTCATGAAGCATGGTTGCACGACATTCTTCTTAAAGCTCTTTGGACACGCCCGTTACATAACGAATAATTTCATCCCTGGCATTGGAAAGAAGAGATGAAGCATATTTGGACAACTTAATGAACTTTAAGGAGTATTCCTTGACACTCATACCTCCTTGATGAAGGTTGAGGAACTCCTCTACCTTATATTCCCTTTGTTCCCTTGGAAAGAATCTGTCAACAAAGGCCTTTTTTGAAGATCTCCCAAGTCATGGGACCATCTCTTAAAGCCCGATTATCCTTCTACTGATTATACCATGTCTGAGCAACATCCTTGAGTTGATAAGCAGCAAGTTCAGCCTTCTCAGTAGTACTCACCCCCATAGCAAACAAAATCTTGTAGACCTCATCAACGAAATCTTGGGGGTCTTCATTAACTTTTGATCCAAAGTACATGTAAGGGTTCATCCTTGTAAAATATCTCAAATGGCTAGCCATAGTACTAGCATGTTGGTTCTCTCGAGGTGCAAACTCTCTGTTACTTGAGTTGTGATGGCTTGAGCTTGGGTGGTGATGGTTTGTCCCATTTAGAACAGGGCTTCCCTAACCTCAACACCTGTCATAGCCGGAGGATTCACTTGAACTTTATCATTTGCAGTAGCTTGAACTTGAGGAGCAATTTGATTACCTTGGGGAGTAGCTCCTACATTCGTAATCTCCTCTCCTACTCTTCTAGAGGATGTCCTTCTTGTGTTCATCACCTATATACACTAGAAAGGTATTAGTTGCTAAAAGACATATAGTGTCAAAACTGAAAGGAGCTATATAAGAGTATAAAGAAAAGAGAAAATTCCAAGTCATCTCATAGCCTCTAGTCCATAATTGTGGCTCGCTTGACAACAATAAACAAGACACTAGGTAATGTGGCTTAGTGAGACATTGATCCTAAGGATATTAAACCTCATGCCTTGATACGAAGTTTGTCAGACCCGGAGAGTACACCCCGAATGAGCCCGGTGTCGTCGACCTCTAAGAGGACTCTGTCAAGCCCTTGTCATTCGTCATAACATGTGATCACTAAAATTTGTGGAAAAATTGAAACTCTTTCATTATACTTGAAGTGTATTTAGACTTCATACTTAACATTCATAATAGCATACGATATTCTAAAAACATGTCTCATGTATATAAAACCATCTAAAGAGTGCAAATCTGGACTTAATCAATAGATAGTAAATATGCCATATAGGAATTAATACAAATGAATCAAAGAACATAAATGGATATCGAATGCTCTTAAAATCTACTGATGCCTTTGTAAGCTTGAATAATGAAAAGGTAGCATCCCCGAACATTGATTACCTACCAAGACTAGGAGAAAGAGTTCCAAGCTTCTTCAAATCGACCTCCTTAAACTTCAATGGCCGGAAAATACACTTGTACTAATATAATGTAATGGGGTTAGTACGCCACATGTACTGAGTATGGGTATATGCACTTAACACTTAAGGACATGCATGAAAAATGATAATTCATAATATCTTTAGGAATCATGCTAAGTCATATGAACGTCTTCTATGCACACACCATGTAACATATACAAGATAAGGATTCCCTCACTTAAAACATGATCATAATTTAAGACATATTCTCATACAGTCATGTTAACCTTTCATATTCAATAGATCATATAAATATAAGATACCAATCACATATCAATGATCTCTTCCCCAACATACAATTGCTATGGACATGTGAAGACCCATAACCCCACAAAACCAAGTAGATAAGATAGGATACCATAAGAAAAGTATTGCATCATGTAACTTGTAACATAAGTAGTCATTACTTCATATAACAATATAACCCAATAACATACTCATCATAATGATCAACACTCATATAAGAGAAACATCATGTATCATAAGCATCATACTTTTCATGTTATCATATTGTATAAGAACAATCTCCTAGTACTTCCCTTTAGAGTCAACTTGTTCAATGTCTAGAGTCCCATACCCCTACCAATACTAAGTAGACTCCTCATGTCACCCAAGTAAACATTCATTGACTTGTCTTTCATTTAACATGAGGGAACATTCACCTTAACTGACATAGACCATGTGAGCTCAACATCGAATCCGGTGTCATAAAGCCCCACACCGAAAGAAGGTGGTCCACCGGCAAAAGTAGAACCTAACATGACATATCCTTCAAGGTTGATCCACTAGCTAGTATCCTATGGTTTCAACATAGTTAAAGAACTAGGAGATGTATTAGAGACTCATAGTTCCACTAGGGAAGGGACACCTCTCATATCTAGTTCATCGGTGCTTAGTTTAAGTCCCTTTGTTGAATAATCTTTAAGTTTTATTTTATGATAAACTTATTATAGGTCATAGGAGATAAACTCATTTTATAAACAATATCATAATGTCTTTAAGATTATATGAGAATTTCCTTTCATTCTAACCTTTCTATTGTGAGATTAACATAACATAGTCCTCTTGTGTAAAGAATACAAGAGAATATCATAACTTGCATTTATCATGTTCTTATCATGATCTCACAAGTAACATGTTCATAGTCCAACATATACACATAGCAACATCATAAATACTCTCATAACATGGAATCATGATTTATAGGCTAACATAAACATTGGAGAGTAATCACAACTTTAGAAGACTTACCTCTTGCTTCCAAGAACCTTATTCAAGAACTTAGTTCAATGTATAGTATTCATAACTATACTTAATGGAATAGTGAATAGCATAATCAAGAACAAATCTTAAAATCATATACAAGATCAATGCATTGTGTAGGATAAGGGAACCGGATATTTAGGAGTTCATTCTAGTCTAAATTAAACTCACGACATTTTCATGTCATCAAGCAATGGGTATAACCCATTCTATACCATAAAATGGATAATACACATCCTTCGCTTGAAGTTATATCATTACAAGTCAAACACTCAACAATTCACGCATAATTAAACACAGGATTCAACTGCACTTCATCAAAAATAAATTTTAAGTTAGGAAGAAAAACCGTTTTATAAAATAAAAACCCTGTATTCGAAGTTCTTGAAAACTTATCTTGAGAGGACCTCTTGGGAAAAGGAATCCCAAGAGTGAAAAACTCGTACCATTTAGAATAAGAATCCACGAAATTTAGATGAAGAAGTTTAAGTCTTCTTCTTCTTCCTTAAGCTCTCTTGTTCTTCGATTGAGTTTGGAAAAGAGAACGTTTCTTGAGAGATGAGAGAAAACTTGTTTGATTTGATTTGGTACGTGAAAGTGGTCTAAAACATACCTAATATCAATATATAGTCGTCCTATGAATTACCCAAAAGATCGTCCACTTAAATGGGTATTTTTAATAAGTTAAATTAGCAAAAATACGACTTTGATGATTCTGTGTAGCAGTTGCGCGTCGCGTGGTCAAATCCCTTCATTTTTACTTGTTGAGGCAGTGAGGTTCTTGTCATCCTCGCATCGCGAGTCTGCCTCTAAAATCTTGAGGCAGAACACCTCGTGTTCAGTTTGCGTCGCGCACCATACCACTAAATCTACCTACTCGCAGGCTGCCAGGCAGCCTGCCCACGCATGTTTGGGTCCTCCCCAAGGACATTCATGAAGGTCCTTGGGGTGTCGTTACTGGACGTTTGGACGCTTTGTACTATATACTACCTATACAAGGTGTCATTAAAATTTTTGGACATCATTTAACACCTCTAAGCCTTCACCAAACATAGGAACGTCAACCAGTTCCAATTAGCTAGTTTTCGGATGTCTAGGTCTTTCTTAGTCGTTTTGGCTCTAACCTTTTCCAATTGAGTTTATTACACTAATATAGGTCTGGAAACATCATTTTAAGCATTATTAAATAGATTAAGCTATATTCTAAGTCATGGCATTTCCGGAGTGTTGCTATTTTCTTGATTCATTTGTCATTGTCTTCCTTGATGACATATTTGTATATTCGAAGAATGAGGCTGAACATAGGAAGAATTTGAGGGTAGCGTTACAAGTGCTTAAGGAACACAATTGTTTTCCAAGTATAGCAACTGTGAGTCTTTGGTGAGTTTGGTAGAGTTTCTTTGTCATATTATCTCTGGTGAAGGAGTAGAGGTTGATCCAAAGAAGACCAAAGCGGTGAAAAATTGGCGTAGACCTTTGTTTCCTATAAACATTAGGAGTTTCTTAGGACTATCCGGTTATTATAGAAGGTTTGTCGATGGGTTTGTGTCTCTTTCTTCCCCTTTGATAACCTTTACCCAAAAGAATGTTAAAATTGAGTAGTCGGAGGCATTTGAAAAGATCTTCCAAATGTTGAAGGATAGGCATATTTCCGCTCCAGTGTTGACTCTACTGGAGGATACAAAGTGTTTTGTGGTATAATGTGATACATCCCGAGTCGGGTTTGGGTGTGTTCTTATGCAAAATGACAAAGTGATAGCTTATGCTTCTAGGTAATTAATAATTTATGAGAAGAATTATCTTACTCATCATCTTAAGTCAACGGCCGTGGTATTTGACTTTAAAATATGGAGGTGCTATCTTTATGGAGTTAATTTAAATGTGTATATGGACCACAAAAGTCTTCAATATGTATTCATTCAGAAGGAGTTGAATCTCCGGCAAAGGAGTTGGTAGAGTTGTTGATAGACTATAACATGAGTATTCTCTATCACCCCGACAAGGATAATGTGGTAGCAGCTGCTCAAAGTCGATTGTCTATGGGAAGTGTGTCTCATGTGGAAGAAACGAAGTGAAACCTAGTGAAATATTTTCATAGGTTGGCCTGTTTAGGGGTTCAAATTGAAGATTCTCCAAATGTGGTTGAGGTGAAGTCTAAGAAACACCTTTATCCATTAATGATAGAGTTGAAAGAATCGGTTCTTGGAAATATGAACGAGTCATTCTCCTAAGGGTGATGGTGTTCTTAGGTATCAAGGAAGATTGTGTGTGCTAATATAGACGATTTTAGGAGTAGGATTCTTGAGAAAGCCCATGGAGCCCGTTAGTCTATTCATTCAGGTTCTACAAAGATGTACCATGATCTAAGAGAGGTATTTTTGTTGAATGGTCTAAAAAGGGATATTGCGGAGTTTGTCGCAAAATGTACCAAATGTCAACAAATGAAGGCCTAGCACAAAAATTAGAGTGGTCTAGTACAAGAAATATAAATTCCTACTTTTATGTGGGAAGATGTCAACATGGATTTTTAAATAGGTTTACCTCGAACTAGAAAGCAATATGACTCTACATGGGTAATGGTGTATTGGATTACCAAATTTGCTCATTTTATTACCGTTAAGTCTACTTATTTGGCAGAAGATTATGCAAGAATCTACATTGAAAAGATAGTGGTCTTCATGTGGTTCCATTGTCCGTCATATAGATAGAAGTGCTCAACTTACATCTAGGTTTTGGAGATCATTTCAAGAAGGTTTGGGTACACCAATTAAGTTAAGCACAACTTTTCATCATCAAATGGATGCTTAAGCGGAGAGAACTATTGAAACTCTTTAATATACGCTGAGAGAATGTCTCATTGACTTTAAGGGAAACAGGGATAAGCATTGACTTTGGTGGAGTTCTCGTATAATAATAGTTTTCATTCATCCATCTCTATGTCTCCTTATGATTCCTTGTATGGTAGGAGGTGTAGATCTACTATTGGGTGGTTTGAGGTTGGCGAGTCTTCGATTATTGGTCCCGATGTGATTTATAAGACCGTGGAGAAAGCTCATATAAAGGAAATTTGTTGAAAAAAGCCTATAGTCGGCAAAAGGCTTATGCCGGTTATTGGAGAAGATATTAAGAGATTGAAGAAGGTCATAAGGTGTACTTGAATATTTCTCCTATGTAAGAATGGTTTGATTTGTACAGAAGGGGAAGTTGAGTCCTCGTTATGTAGGTCCCTATAAAATATTT
Source organism: Solanum pennellii (assembly GCF_001406875.1). Lineage (NCBI taxonomy): Eukaryota > Viridiplantae > Streptophyta > Magnoliopsida > Solanales > Solanaceae > Solanum > Solanum pennellii. The sequence goes on from NC_028645.1 coordinate 30,968,400, forward strand.
CAAAGTATTGGTAAGGTTTCTTATAAATTTAAACTACCTAGTCAACTAACTTCGGTTCATCCAGTTATCCATGTTTCTATCCTTCAGAAGTGTATGAGTAATCCCGAGTCTGTTATTCCTATTGAGGGTATTGATGTGAAGGATAACCTCTCCTATTAGGAGGTTTTCGTTGATATCCTTGTTCGTCAAGTGAAGAGGTAGAGGAACAAAGAGTTGGCCTCCATAAAAGTTTTATGGAGAAATCCCCTAGTTGAGGAAGCAACATGGGAGGCCGAAGCCGACATGAAGTCCCGTTATCCTCATCTCTTTACTAGTGGCGGTTATTTTTTCTTACTTCTAGTGAAAATAATGACTAAATTTGAAGTTGCTTTTATTTTTGGTGAAGTTTTGCAAAAATATGCATTTTATGATGTAAGTAAAGTGAAATTGTGCAATTTACCTGAAAATTTGCAATTCTTCTTGTTTTGAGTTATATTGTGCATTTTTATATGGTGAGTCTCTATGAAATGATATTGAGCATGTTGGTAAGTTGATCATTGGCATAATTGACTCATAAATGGTATACTGAGCTAATGTTATTATGAGAAGGAAATTCCTCCTAATGTGATGTTGAGCCTTGTGTGTGGTAATTGAAAGTTTCTAAATTGCTATGTGCAAAAAATTCCATTATTTATGTTGTAACTCATGTTGTTTTGTATAGTTGTTGGTTGGGATGCTAGTCTTTACTCTGTTCCTTCTTTCCAAAAGATTTTAGTGTCATTCGGGGATGAATCTTCCTAAGGTGGGATAATTTTAATACTCCAATATTCTAAGATGTGTTCTAGAGCTTAATTTAGGTGTAAAATGATTTAGACACCATTTTAAGGCCATAAATAATTAATATAAGTCATTTAGGAGGTTTAGAAACCAAAACGTCAAAGAACGTTTATGACGTCCGAAAAATAGTTCAATGAGGTGCTAGTGTGCCTTAGCCAATTTGACTAAGTTTTAAAAGTCAGAAAATGATGAAATTTGGTCGAAATGTGTCCAACATTTATTAGAGTAAGTTCATAGTTAAAACATTCGGGTTCGAATCCCCAAGGACCAACCAATGGCCCTTGAGGAGGACCTTTGCATTTGGGTAAAAGGTTCCCCAAGGTAGTGTGCACCAACGACTTCCCATCAACAGACCATGTTGCAATCAATGGGGTATCGATTGCCTCTGTAAATGGATACTTACAATATTTGGACAAGACTGGATTTTGACAAAGTCTCAGACAAATGGGTTTTTTGTAGTGTTTGATAACGTGAAAATGTTAGGGTAGAATTTAAGATTTGAATAAACCCTTTAATGACCCGTTTACCTTCTCCTATGCTATGTATTGATCTTGTACATGATTTTATGGGTTGTTCTTGATTATTTCATTGATTATTTCACTATGTATAATTAGGAATATTACATGATGAATAAGATTCTTGGAAGCAACATGTAAGTCCTCTAAGTGTGATTACTCTAAATGTTAATGTTAGTGTATAAATTATGATGCTATCTTATGAAAAGTATGTATGATGTTGCTATAAGAATATTCTGGACTATGAACATATTACTTGTTAGATTTTGATAAGAATATGAATATGGAAGTTATGATACTCTCTTGTATACTTTACACAAGATGATTATGCCATGTAAATCTCACAAAACAAAGGTTATGATGAAAGGAAAATTCTCATCTAATCTAAAAGAGATCTTGATCATGTTATACAAGGAGATAATCTCCTATTGCCTATGATAAGTTTATGGTAACAGAAAACTTAAAGGTTATATCAAGAAAGGGACTTAATCTAAGCATCGATAAACTAGATGCGGAAAGTTTCCCTTCCCTAGCAGGAAGGTAGGTTTACAATGATTCTCCAGGATACTACCTAGTGGATCCACCTAGAAAGCTATGTCATATTAGATTCTACTTTGGCCGGTAGACCACCTCTTTTTTGTATGGGGAAGACATTGGATTCCATATTTAGATCACATGGTTTGTGTAGGTTAATGCGTATGTTCCTTCATGTAAAGCGAAAGACAAGTAAATGAACGTTGACTAGGGTGATTTGACGAGTCTACTTAGTATAGGTAGTGGTATAGGACGCTACCTAGACATTGCACAAGTTGACTCTAAGGGAAGTCCTACGAGATTGTTCTTATGTAATATGATTATATGCAAGATATATGTTTATGATATATGAGTTACTCTTACATGAATGTTGGTCACTATGTTAAATATGTTATTTGGTTATATTACCATATGCAGTGATTCTTACTTATGTTACAAGTTACATAAAGCAAAGCTTTATTTATGGTCTCCTATCTTATGTACTTAGTTATGCGGGGATATGGGGCTTCACATGACCATTGCACTTGTAGGTTGGGGATTAGGTCATTGGTAATTGTTTTTATATTATGTTTATATGAGTTATTGAATATGAAATGTTACCATGACTCTATGAGAATTTTTGTTGATTATGATCATACTTTTACTTGTATGTGTTATATGGTGTGTGCATTGAACATTTTCATATGACTTAGCATGTTTTCTAAATAGATGATAAATGATCCTTTTTCATGCATGTACCTATGTGTTGTGAGCATATACCAATACTTAGTACATGTTGCTTACTAACCCTATTACATTATATTACTACAATTGTAGGTTCCGGCCATTGATGTTAAGCAGGTCCAGTTGAAGAAGCTTGGAACTCTTTCTCCAAGTCTTGGTAGGTCTTTATGTTCGGGACACTATCACTTATATTCTATCGTATGATGACTTAGTAGTTTTTAGAATACGTTATTTCCATTATGTTCTTTGGATTCTTTTTTATTAAGGCCTATATGGCATATTGACTATTATTGGCTAACTCCGGATTTGCACTCTTAGAAGGTTTCTATATTGTGAGACATTTTTTGAATATGGTATGTTTTTAATAAATCATATGTATTAAGTCTAAGTATACTTCATTAGTATATTAAAAGCTTTTAATTTTCCATAAAAATTTAACTGTATGATTGTGATGAAAGCTAAGAAGAGGCTTGTCTGCGACCTCTGAGATGTTAACGACGCCAGTCTCATCTGGGGTCTAGGATCCGGGTGTGACTGTGAAGTTGGACATTTGTTATGGTTCTAGTTAGCTTTACTTGATTAAGTAAGGTTATGGGGCTTTGCTTGGTCAGTGCACAAGTGGACTCAATGAGGGTCATGAGTAATGGTCTTGCTTTGGGTATGTTGTAATTAACTCTTACACATGATTGTGATGTTATGACTTGATGATAGAGTTGTATTTGATTTTGGGTTCAAGTATGTTGATATGCATGTGACTTGATTTGACTTAAGGTGGTTTGGTCCAGTTATTACATAGTATTGACTTAATGCGTATGCATTAATGACTAGTATTGGTTCTTGAATGTGCATAGGGCTTTTCAAATGCAAAATTGCATCTTTTAATTAAATGTGCCGTTTTATCATGATTTGATATTATATGCGCATATTTTCTCATACTTAGTACATGTGATGTGCTAATCCAATTTTCTCCCTTTTTCCAAAATTTTAGGTTTCGGTCGTTGAAGGGCCTTTGAGACGACTTTGAAGAAGACTTGGAATTCTTAGTCATCAAAGAGTGGTAGCTCCTCTCTTTCCGAGGGAAATTCCACTATCAAACTAATGAAGTTGTTTTAGTTTTCACACTCCTATATTCTTCTCTTTTCATTGAGTACTAAAGAATTTATAGCATATATGCGTCTTTAATACACTGATGTATAGGATATACTCAATTGCTATACTCTTGTTTAGATGGTTATGAGATGAGACACTCTTTTATGAATGTGTTAAATATCTTATATATCTATGTGCAATAAAAGTAGAAGACTATGTAATCTTCTTATACGAAAGGTCTATGTAAACTTGATATGAATCTATTACGTGCATGCGAGAGCCCTATGTAAAAATCAAGATAGCTAGAAAAAAATTAAATTTTCCAAAATTTCAACCTATTAATGTAATGATTTAAACTAAGAGCCAAGTCTTATTCCTCTCAAAGGACGACAACGTTGGGTACGTCTTGGGGGTGCTCGGTGGATGTGACAAACTTTGTATCTGAGCATGAGGTTGAATATATTTATAGTCGATGTCTCTCTCAACTGCGTCTATGTTTATTCTTACTCATAATTGTGTAGAGCGCCACACTTATGAATATGAAACTATATGATGCTTCGGAAACTCTCATTGTCTTTGAAACCCAATGTTGTTCCTCGAAAGTCTTGGAGTATATTTTCCCCTAGCATCTAATTTTTTAATTTTGATAATAGGCAATGAATATTCGAAGAAACGCGGAACGAATATTTGATCAATAGATTGCCAATTCGAGAGTTCCTACCTTAGGTGATCAAGTCCCTCCTCTTGAAGAAGATGCTTATGATGAAAAAGCTCTGGTCAATCCTCCACCTTTGACGGATGGTAACATAAGAGCTTCCTTTCTCAAAATGGCCCAAGCCGTCACCACTAAAGCACAGGCCATGATGGCCCAATCTAATCGCGAGGTGGTACCCCGAGAAAATCAGCATGGTTGCACCATGGCCTCCCGTTTAAGAGATTTCACTAAGATGAATCACCTACTTTCTATGGGTCCAAAGTTGAGGAAGACCCCCAAGATTTCATTGATGAAATATAAAAGATATTTTATTCTATGGTAGACTACTAGTGAAAAAGAAAAATTATCCACTTACCAACTCAAAGATGTGTCCCAAACATGGTTCGTCCAATGGAGAGACAATAGGCCTTTAAGGGGTGGTCCGGTGACATGGGTGATTTTCAATAAGGCTTTTCTTGATCATTTCTTTCCTAGAGAGAAGAGGGAAGCCAAAGTTGAGGAATTCATCAACCTTCATCGAGGAGGTATGATTTTACTTTACTACTCTTTGAAATCCACTAAATTTTCAAAGAATTCTCCTTCTTTGGTTTCCGATCTTAGGGATGAAATGAGCCGCTTTGTTACGGGGGTTCCGGATGACTTGAAATAGGAATTTCGTTCGTCTATCTTACATTATCATCCGAACATTCTTGTATCATGGTTCATTCTCAACAAGTGAAAGAGACAATGGTTAAGAGAAAAATTAGAAATGCTCAAAAGGCAATGTCTTTTGATGGTTGATCTTCAAAGGGTGAGGTTGACATCCAAAACAAGCCTAAGTTCAAGAAGAGGTTTTCTAAACAAGTTACTTTGAAGTTCCCTGAGGCTCGTGTTCATAGGGTTTCTAAACCTAAGCCTCGAAAGGTAATAGGTACTAGTTCACCATCCAAGAAGCCAACTTGTGGAAGGTGTGGCACGAATAATTATGTTGATATCCTTAATGGAACGGATAACTGTTTTTGTCTGTGTAAAAGTAGGCAAAAATTTTGAGATTTCCCAAATGTGAATAGGCAAAACAAGGAGAGTCGACAAGCAAGTGGTTCGAATGTTGATGCTCCAAAGAAGAACAAATCTTATGCTCTCCGGTCTAATGGTGAGCAAGAGACTTTTCCCGATGGGGTGGCCGGTATGTTGAATGTCTTTTCTATTGAATTATATTCATTACTTGATAAAGGTGCTACCTTGTCATTTTTTACTCCTATAGTTGCTATAAAGTTTTACATTTTTCCGAATATATTGAATGAACCTTTTATGTTGTCTTTCCCGGTGAATGAGTTTGTGGTTGCAAAAAGAATGTATAGAAATTATTGCATAATGTTGCCCAATAGAGTTAGTCATGTAGAGATAGTAGAGCTTGATATTGTTGATTTTGACGTTATTTTGGTATGGATTTGTTACATACTTGCTTTTCTTCAATGGATTGTAGAACGAGGGTGGTGAAGTTTAACTTTCTAAATGAGCCCGTTTTAGAGTGGAAGAGGGGAAATTTTGATGTTAGAGTTCAAATCATCTCTATTTTAAAAGCATGCAAAATAATCTCAAAACGGTGTTTATACCATATAGTAAGAGTCAAAGATTTAGACTCCGAAATTCCTCCCATTAAGTTGGTCCCCATATTAAGGGAATTTCCGAAGGTCTTTCCAAATAACCTTCCCGGTATTCCTCCCGAACGGGAAATTGATTTTAGTATCGACTTGATACCGGAAAAAGTCCCATTTTAATTCCTCCTTATAGGATGGCTCCGGCCGAATTGAAAGAGTTCAAGGCTCAACTCAACGACTTACTAGACAAGGGCTTTACTAGGCCTAGTTTTCCTCCATTGGGTTCTCCGATATTGTTTGTATAGAATAAGATGGGTACCTTAGAATGTGTATCTATTATCATAAACTCAACATATTCACAAGCAAGACAAGTATCCGCTCCCTCGGATTGATGATTTATTTCATCAACTCCAAGGTGCGAGTTACTTTTCCAAGATTGACTTGAGGTCGGGATATCACCAACTTAGGGTGAGAGGTAAAGATATTCCCAAGATTGAATTTCAAACAAGATACTCTCACTATGAGTTCTTAGTAATGCCTTTGGTAACACTAATGCTCCAGTGGTGTTTATGGACCTTATGAATAGGGAAATAATGTGCTTTGGTCTCACTAATGCTCCAGTGGCGTTTATGGACATAATGACTAGGGTGTTTAAAAATTCCTTGATTCATTTGTCATTGTCTTCATTGACGACATCATAGTATATTTGAAGAATGAGGGTAAACACATGAACCATTTGAGGGTAGTGTTACCAGTGCTTAAGGAACACAATTTCTTTCAGAGTATAGAATCTGTGAGTCTTGCTTGTGTTCGGTAGAGTTTATTTATCATATTATCCCTAGTGAAGGGTAGAGGTTGATCTAAAGAAGACCGAAGTGGTGAAAAATTGGCCTATTCCTTTGGCTCCTACGGACATTAGGACTTTCTGTAACATTCCGGAATATAATATGTTAATAAAGAGCTACGTATTCCCTTAGGATAGCCTACAAGGGGTACATAGGCACCCCAATGCCCAATATTGAGAAATATTGGGAATAGTATATAAAAATTGGCTAAGAGATTTTAGCAAATTTTCTATATACAAATAAGAAATATACGTTTTCGGTTGCCACACCCAATCCAAGATTCATTGACCAAGAAGTGTACCTACACTGAAGACCCTAAGCTAAAAACACAGTTGATTTTTTATGCATAAGGCATGAGGCATCAAAGTGTCAAGCCTATTACCATAGCACATAGTACATGATCTTTTAAAATGACCGTGTATATTAAGCAGTGCCCAAGGATATGGTGAGGGTCCTTGGGACAATAAGTAAATATTCCAAATAGGACATCAATAACAGTTAGTTGGGAAAGTAAACCAACCCATGTGCAAGCACATGTGCAAGACATGTGAAGAAGAGGCCAAAGGAGGTGACTACCCTAACCGAATTGGGTTAGGGTAGTTAGGGGGAAAAACGTGCACAAGGGACCACTCCTTGTGTGGAATAACTTCCTAACAAATTCTACACTCTAACCTATTGCCCTAACTATGGAACAAACCTAGGACCGAATGAAATAAACTAATTAGTGCACCCGAAAACCTAAGACTAAACTGGGTTGAAAACCTAATACCTAACCTAGGATGGTCCAAAGAGTTCGTTAAGTCCTAACAACCTACGGATATATTAGTAATTTTACTAGGATACTTCATTAATTATTTATAAACTAAACTAATTAATTTAAAGGGGCATAACCAAAATCACAATGAAATTTCCAGATTTCTGTTAAAAAAAGAAAAAGACAACCTAGCACCTAACCTAGGATGGTTCAAAGGATTAGTTATGCTTATAAAAACTTAAGGGTACTTTTTTAATTACTATAGGTCATTTGATTAATCAAATTATCCATTTAATTAATTAAATTAAATGGGTCAAACCGAAATTCTTACAGTAACTAGTACAACTCATGAAACATCCTAGTACTTAACCTAGGATGGTCAAAAAGGATTAATTTTGGTTAAATTATTTAGGCAAGCATTAGTAATTATCCTAGGTCCATTAATTAATTGAATTATCCATTTAATTAATTAATTTAAAGGGGAAAAATGAAATTCTTCGGAAAAATTTCAGATTTGACCAAGTATTGTGTTTCCTAGTTCTAGTAATCTAGGAGGTTTTTTTTAGTAATTAATTTAATTAACTTATTAAAACCTAATTTGAATGAGTCAAGATCAGTTCCTAAGATTTAGAATCACGTTAAAACTCATAGAAAAGGGGACGCACCAACAAGCAACGATCGAAAGTAAAAGGTAGAAAATTTATCAATTTCTCTAGGGTGATTTCAAAGTTTCGTTCAAGGTGATCTTCGTAGTTTAAGTTATACATAAGGTATGGGTTTCTCTCCTATATTTATTTCTAATTTTTGATTCCAACGATTTTAAGATCCTGAAACTAGGGTTGGTCCCGTACACATTGAACTCCTTGTCGCTAGTATCCTTTTTGATTTGGATGTTGAATAGGTTATAGATCATGTAGTTAGTATGTGTTGCCGGATGATTTTATGTGTAATTTTCTTGAATGATGAATGTTGCATGAACCTATGAAATTAAAATCGTATTAAGATAATGTTTACAACGTTAATAAAGAATCGATCATATATTAGTTACGTCTGTAAATGTCAGACGTTGATGTGTGTGTGAGGAATGTTAACTTGATATTTTGTAACGTTATGAGGATGCAAAAGTCATCAAATTTTAATATGATGCTGTACAATATATCTTAAAAACGTTAACCTGAAGTCATGAACTAAGACTTATTAAAAATGATCTCTATGAAATCACCACTTGAATGAATTGGCTATCTGGTTCCAATAAAATTGGCTAACAGTATTTGGTCAAAACCAATGCATGTTAATGGCTAAGAGCTTATGTAAATGATTGAAATATTTGCTAATGGTTTATACATAGTAAATTTAAATATGAACATACATAAAATTTGTTTATGCCAACAAAAATGGTTATGTAGTTTAATATTCCAAATGTTGAGGCCAATACTAATCATATGTCAATCTTGTGTAGTAAGAGTATCAAATATATTATAAGCACTTCTAAATTAATTAAATGAATCCATAACCAAGGGATGCCATTCATTGGGAAAACTCCCAAAATGCTCTAAAATAATGAACTATGAACATATGTAACTCATTGAATGAAGTGCTCATCGTCCATAAACGATGAAATGAAGCTACTACACTAAAGTAAAGAAGTAACGAGAGTTGTAACATCATTAAAGGGGTCTAAATTCAGTAAGTGACCAGAACGAAGTGTTAAAGAAAGTGAGAAAAGTCTTACTTACACCTAAGCTACTATGTTAAAAGAATACTCACGAATGCAGGTGTTAGAATGAGTAAGACTAGTCTCCTTAACACATAAGGATGATATGTAAGGACAATTGACATTTCATCAATGTTAAGTAAGAATGATATGTAAGGACAATTCACATTTAATCATTGTAAAGTAAGTATGAAAAGTCATAAAAAGAGTTAGTATATCTCAATCTAGAAGCAAACTTTCATAATGCTTGAGTCAACTCTAAAAGATAAATATGATAATGAAAGTGAGCACAATACCGATAGACTACTTATGAGCATGTGCTTGCATGTCTAAGTCTCATTGGACGAGGCTACCACCGAGGTGGATAAGTAGTCTCATTAAGTCCCTAGTCTTCGAACTATGTCTAGCACACACAGGAACTAGCCAGTGGTTTCCACCTAAGCGAGCTAGGTATGTTCTGTTTCACTTTGGCCGGTGATTCCCCCTCTTTTCGCTGTGAGGAAGACACTGGATTTCATGTTTATATCACATGGTTTATAACAGTTAATGCTCACGACATGTTCTTGGTTCACTGTATCCGTGAGCCACTCCTTTTGGTGTAGAGTGAACACTTGAGATCGATTCGCCTTAGCTGGGAATCACCCCTTTTCGGTGTGGGGAAGACACTGAATTTCATGAGTAGCTCACATGATCTAGATTCATTTTAACCGGTGAATCACCTCTTTTCGGTGTGGGGAAGACACTGGATTTCAAGGTAAGCTAGCATGATCTTATTCCTAATGATATAACTATGAAAGTGAGAATGAATGATGATGATGGACGTATGTTCAAATTGAGCAACAAACAAGAGCTTAAGAATGTCAATTGTCAATATCACACTCATGAAGTTTCAGCAAATAATGGGCAAAGCCAATTAAGATTGGCCTATAATAATTTCTTATATGATGCCAATAAAGGGAAGTAGAAACATAATGAAATACCTCATGAATTCCCTAAGATTAAAGTAATGAAATTCATGGAATAGCAAATAGAGAATGAATTATGAAATGTTATTGAATACATAGTGTAAAGAATGACTCGTTATAAGGTAGGGAAATCATTCCTTAGTCCTTGGATTAATTACAGCGATTCATTGTGTGTATGGGACCACAATGAATCATTTCATTTGTAAGTAAAAAATATACTAAAATAATTATTAAACTACACAAAAAGAAGGAAAAAAAGATTGAAAATAAAACTTAGTATAGAGAGGTGAACTCTTGGGTTAGGATGAGCAATTTTTCAAATCTTCGCCCTAGTGGTTCTAATATTATATTGATAATACTAATGTCTTGTAATCATATATAATATGAGTAGTTTTCTTTTAATGCATTAAAATACATCATAATCATACCACAATTCACAACTAACAAATTAGAATAGTCTAATGACTAGACTTTCAAGAAATGGCATGTTGATTCGGATGAGCTTTTATTGATCATGAATAGATTTATGTGTATGTGTACATACACCCATACGTAGTATAAGTGGTGTACTAAACCTATTCAATTTACTATTTTATAGGTGCAGGTCAGAGGAAAGATTGAAGACTCTTGCAGCAGTTTTGACATAAGCTTTCTCCAAACCATTTCGTATGTCCTCTTCATTTCGAGGATGCTACAGTTTTAGTCTAGCCTTTGTTTTAGACATAGATAGTTGATTTTGTCCCTAGCGTTTCTTTTGTATATTCATTTTGAAGATTTGTAATAAGGTCGTGTTTGTCAAACTATTTATGATATATTCATCGTCTATTTGAATTCTTATGATAGATGGTAGTTTCGTTTATGTTGAGCTTAGTATATGATGCAATTAACAATTAACTATATGAAGTCTATGCAAAATTCATACTAATAAGAAGTTTTAATTTTTCCGCTAAAATTAACAATATGATTGTGATGAATGCAAGAAGAGGCTTGTCTGCGACCTCTGAGAGGTCAACGACGCCAAATATGATTCGGATTCCAGAATCCGGGTCGTGACAAACTTGGTATCAAAGCATGAGGTTAAATTACCTAGGAACTAAAGCTCAACACAACCACGTTACATAGTTTCTGAATTATTGTTGTGAAGCGCGCCACAATCATGATTTAGAGACTATATAATACTAGGAAATCTTCCCTTCTTCTTCTCTTTATCGTATTATCTAGAGCATTGACACTTCTTGTCATTCTAAGTATCTAACTTCCTTCTTGTTTGAGCATGTAGAAGAATACACATAAGAATTAGGATGCCCAAGTGGTCTAAGGCGCCAGATTCAAGATCTGGCCTTCCCATGAAGGGGCCATAAAGGAAATGCCCAACGTGGAAGAAATACATGTGGTGAGTGTGGCTATTCGTATGGAGGTGAATGCATGGTAATGTCTAAAAGCCTTACATGAGCATTTATGAGGAGGAGAAGGCTAATTTTGGTGCAAAACAACTCAAAAATGTGGCTTAGACATGGATTTTCTTTATAAGTTTTATGCTATAATAGACTATTGAAACAGGGTAGTAAGGCTTGAGTTTCCAAATAAGTTGTGTTAAAATGAGAAGGGCGTGGTTAGAATCCAACAGGGCAAATAATTTCCAATCTTAAGGATAATAAGATGATGTCTAAGGGATACTTATGCGACTTAGTAAGAGTCAAAGACTTAGAACACGAAGTTCCTTGCATAGACTTTGTGTCTGTAGTAAGGGAAGTTGAGTCTGAGGTATAAAGTTCATTAGAATTGCTCACAGCAAGTAGGTAAAATTACCTAACGACTTGGCTTTTGTTCATCCAGTCTTTCACGTTTCAATGCTTTAGAAGTGTCTAGGCGATCCACCGTTTATCCTACCCGTCGAGGGGTTAGGAGTCAATGGGAATGTTTCTTTATGAAGAGGTTCCCGTTGCTATTTTATATCGTCACGTGAAGCGACTGAAGAACAAGGAGGTTCTCATCGTGAAGGGGTTATCGAGGAACACCCTTATTGAGGGGGCAAGAAGGGAGGCCAACGCTCATATGAGATCCCGTTACCCTCATTTGTTCAGTTCTTAAGGTTAGATATTCTCTTCCTAAGTATGGTTTATGTTTAAGAAAAATCTAAGTTTAAGTTCTTTTAGTCTATTAGGATTGGTAGGCCACTAATTGTATGTCTTATAATAGCACCATGTGAGTTAATACGAAGTTATGTTTGCATTTCATGTGCTGTTTGGTGTAGCATAGACATGTTTTATCTGTGTTGCATGATTTGTAAGGTGCATTAAGTTAAGTGTGATTGAGAAGAAAATTCCTCAATTTTAAATATAAAGCTTTAGATAAGCTTGAATGATATGCATCATCGAAATAAGTGTAAATCAAATATTCACAAAAGAGAAATGTTTAAGTATGATAAAGTAACCTTCAAAAGTCACCCTCTTTGTTTAAATAATGTGTAAGTTTCATTCGGGGACGAATGTTCTTAAGAGGGGATAATGTAACATTCAATAAAATCATATGTCTAATGAAAAGCCCAGTATGCCCTTAGGATAGCCTATTAGGTGTAAATAGGCCCCCCAATGCTCAATATTGAGAAATATTGGGCATAGTATAGAAAATTTGGCTAAGGGATATTAGCCAATTTTCTATATACGAATAAGAAAAACACTTTTTGGGTGCCATACTCAATCAAAGATTCATTTACCAAGAAGTTTATCTGAAATAAAGACTGTAATCTAAAAACACAGTGGATCTTTTATATATAAGGTATGAGTCATCTAAATGTCAAGCCTAGTACCATAGCACATAGCACATGATCATTTAAAATGAACATGTTTATGAAGAAGTGCCCAAGGACATGGTCAGGGTCCTTGGGACAATAAATAAATATTCCAAATAGAAAATCAAGAAAAGTTTGTTAGGAATTTACAACCAACCCATGTGCAACCACATGGGCAAGACAAGAGAGAAACGTCCAAGAGGGGACCACCCTAACCGAATTTGGTTAGGGTAGTTAGGGGGAAGGCGTGCACATGGGTTCGGCCATGTGGGGCCTAGATCTAAATAATTCTAGACCCTAACCTAATTCCCTAAATATCTAACTAACTTAGGACCAAATGAAATAAACTAATAAGTGCACCCGACAACCTAAGACTAAACCGGGTTGACACTAACCTAGTACTAGTTGAAGAGACAACCTAGTACCGAATCTAGGATGGTCCAAAGAGTAATTTAAGGTCCTAAAAATCTAGAAATACATTAGTAATTACCCTAGTATACTTAATTAATTAATTAAGAAACTTGACTAATTAATTTAAAGGGGGAAAACCGAAATCACAAACCAATTTCCAGATTTCGGTTAAAAAAAGAAAAAGACAACCTAGCACCTAACCTAGGATGGTTGGAATGATTAGTTATGGTTATAACGACTTAAGGGTACTTTAGTAATTAACCTAGGTCAATTAATTAATTAAATTATCCATTTAATTGATTAAATTAAAGGGGTCAAACCGAAATTCTTACACTAACCTAGTACAACTCAAGAAACATCCTAGTACTTAACCTAGGATGGTCCAAAAGGGTTAATTTTGATTCGAACGATTTAGGGGCACTTTAGTAACTACCCTAGGTACCTTCATTAATTAAATTAGTCATTTAATTATTTAATTTAAAAGGGAAAAACGAAATTCTTATGAAAATTTTCAGATTTGACCAAGTATTGTGTTTTCCTAGTTCCAGTCAATCTAGGAGGGGCTTTTTAGTAATTAATTAATTTATTTATATAATTAAATAATTAAACCTAAAGGTGAATGAGTCAATATCAGTTCCTAAGACTTACAATAACGTTAAAACTCATAGAAAAGGCGACGCAAAAACAGTAACCAACGAACGAAACAAAAAGGCAGAAAATTTATCGATTTCTCTAGGCGATTTAAAGGTTTCTTCAAGGTCTCGTTCAAGCTTGTCTTCATAGATTAAGTTCTACATAAGGTATGCGATTCTATCCTGGAATTTTTTTTCCAAGAGTACGTTCTTTCAAACGATTCACAGATCTTCAGCCTAGGGTTGTTCACGTTCTCGTCGAACTACTTGTCCCTAGTATCCTTTTCGATTTCAATGTTGAATAGGTTAGAGATCATGTGGTGGGTGTGTGGTGATGGATGATTTTATGCGTTATGTTTTTGAATGATGAATGTTTCATGAACCTATGAATATAAGATTGTATTAAACTAATGTTTACAACACGAATTAAGAATCGATCATATGTTACTTACATCCGTAAATGTCAAATGTTGATGTGTGTGTGACTAATATTGACTTGCTGTTTTGTAACGTTATGAGGATTCTATATTCATCAAATTCTAATATGATTCTGTCCAATATTTCTTAAAAACGTTACACTAAAGTCATGAACTAAAATTGATTAAAAAGGATCTCTATGAAATCACATCTTAAATGAATTGGCTATCTAGTTCCATTAAAATTGGCTAACGCTATTTGGTCAAAACGAATGCATACTAATAGCTAGGAGATTATGTAAATGATTGAAAGATTGTCTAATGGCTCATTCTACTCAATTTAAATATGAACATACGTAAAATTGCTTATGCCAACAAAAACTGTTATATAGTTTAATATACCAAATGTTGAGGCCAATACTAATCATATGCCAATCTTGTGTAGTAAGAGTATAAAATATATTATAAGCACTTCTAAAGTAATTGAATGAATCCATAACCAAGGGCATGTCATTCATTGGGACAACACTGAACATGCTCTAAAAGAATGAACTATGAATATATGTAACACAATGAAAGAAGTGCTCATCATCCATAAACAATGAAATGAAGCTACTACACTAAATTAAAGAAGTAACGTGAGTTATAACATAATTAAAGGGGTCTATATTATGTACCAGAATGGGGTGTTAAAGAAAGTGAGACAAGTCTTAATTACACCTTAGCTACTATGTAAAAAGAATACTCACGAATTAAGGTGTTAGAATATTTAAGACAAGACTCATTAACACCTAAGGATGATATGTAAGGACAATTCACATTTATTTAATTTAAATAAAGGATGATACGTAAGGACAATTAACATTTCATCAATGTAAAGAAAGTATGAAAATTCATCAAAAGAGAAAGTAAATCTCAATCTAGAATCAAAGTTCCATAATGCTTGAGTCAACTCTAAAGATAAAAAACATAATGAAAGTGATCATAACACCGATAGACTAGTTATGAGCATGTGCTTGCATGTGTATGTCTCATGAGATGTGTCTACCACCGAGGTCGATAAGTATTAATATTAAGTCCCAAGTCTTCGAACTATGTCTAGCCAACATAGGAACTAGTAAGTGGTTTCCACGTAAGTAAGCTAGGTATGTTCGGTTTCACTTTGGCCGATGATTCCACCTCTTTTAGGTGTGGGGAAGACACCGGATTTCATTTTTAGCTCACACGATCTATGTAGGTTAATTCTCATGACATGATCTTAGTTTACTATACCCGTGAGCCACTCCTTTCGGTTTGGAGTGAACACTTGAGATGGATTCCCCTTAGCCGGGAATCACCCCTTTTCTGTGCGGGGCAGACACTGGATTTCATGAGTAGCTCAAATGATCTAGATTCATTTTAACCGGTGAATCACCTCTTTTCGATGTGGGGAAGACACTGGATTGTATGTTAAGCTCACATGATATTATTCCTAATGATGTCACTATGAATTTTAGAACGAATGGTGATGATCGAATGTATGTTCAAAGTGAGCAATGAAGAAGAGCTTAAGAATGTCAGTTGCCAATATCACACTCATGAAGTCTCAGCAAATAATGGGCAAAGCCAATTAAGATTAGCCTATACTGACTTCTTATATGATGCCAATAAAGAGAAATAGAAACATAATGTTAAATAAATCCATCATGACTTCACTAAGATGAAAGTAATGAAATAGATGGCATAGCCAATAGAGAATGTCTTATGAAATGTTGTTGAATACATAGTGTAAAGAATTACTCTTTATAAGGTAGGGAAATCATTCCTTAGTCCTTGGATTACTTACATTGATTCATTGAGGATATGGGACTACAATGGATCATTGAACTTGTAAGTAAAACATAGACTAAAAGAATTATTGAACTATACAACAAGAAGAAAAGAAAGATTGAAAATAAAACAAAGTATAGAGAGGTGAACTCTCGGATTAGGAAGAGCAATTTTTTAAATCTTCGCCCGTGTGGTTCTAAAATTATGTTCATGATACTAATGTATCGTAATCATATAGAAAATGAGTTGTGAGCTTTTAATCCATTAAAAGAAATCATATTCATACCACAATTCATAACTAACAAATTAGGAAAGTCTAATGACTAGACTTTCTAGTGCATGTTCATTAGGAAGAGCTGTCATTGATCATGCATAGCTTTATGTATATGTGTGCATACACCCATACTTAGTACAAGTGTTGTACTAACCCTATAAAATTTACTATTTTATAGGTGTAGGTCAGAGGACAGATTGAAGACTCTTGCAGCGGTTTGGACATCAGCGTTCTCAAAACCATTTGGTATGTCCTCTTGATTTCGAGGATGCTAAAGTTTTTATCTAGCCTTAGTTTTAGACATAACTAGTTGATGTTTTCCCTAGCGTTTCTTTTTTATTTTCATTTCGAAGCTTTGTAATATGGTCGTGTTTGGCAAACTATTTATGATATATTCATCATTTATTTCAAATTGATTCTTATAATAGATGGTTGTTTCATTTGTTGAGCTTAGTATATAATGCAATTTATTATTAACTATATGAAGTCTATGTAAATTTCACACTTATAAAAAGTTTTAAAACCGCTAAAATTAACCATATGAATGTGATAAATGCAAGAACGTCCTCTATGAGGTCAACAACGCCGGTTGCGATTCGGATTCCAGAATCCAGATCGTGACAGTTTTTTAGGCCTAGCCGGTTATTATAGAAGGTTTGTCGACGAGTTTGTGTCTCTTGCTTCCCCCTTTACACCTTTACCCAAAAGAATGTGAAATTTGATAAGTAGGAGGCATGTTAAATATGAGTGGTCGGAGGGGTACTTCTGCTCTAGTATTGACTCTACCAGAGGGTACAAAGTTTTTTGTGGTATATTGTGATACATCCCGAGTCCGGTTAGGGTGTGTGCTCATGCAAACTAACAAATTTATATCTTATGCTTCTAGGTAACTAAAATTTTATGAGAAGAATTATCCGACTCATGACCTTGAGTTAGTGTCCATTGTATTTTCCTTGAAAATATGGAGGGATTATCTTTATGGGGTTCATTTTGATGTGTATACGCACCACAAAAGTCTTCATTATGTATTCATTCAAAAAGGAGTTGAATCTCTGGAAAAGGATATGGTTAGAGTTATTGAAAGACTATGACATGAGTGTAATTTATCACCCCGGCAAGGCTAATGTTGTAGCGGATGCTCTAAGTCGGTTGTCCATGGGAAGTGTGTCATATGTGGAAGAAACCGAGAGAAACCTAGTGAAAGATATTCATATGTTTGCCTTTTTAGGGGTTCGAATTGAAGATTCTCCAAATGGTGGTATAGTGGTACATCATAACTTCGAGTTGTATTTTGTGGTTGAGGTGTAGTCTAAGCAACGCCTTGATCCATTATTGATGGAGTTATAAGAACCGGTTCTTGGTAATATGAATGAGTCATTCTCTCAAGGGGGATAGTGCTCTTACGTATGAAGGAAGAGTGTGTGCGCCTAATATATATGATTTGAGGAGTAGGATTCTTGAGAAAGCTCATGGATCCCGTTACTCTATTCATCCAGGTTCTACAAAGATGTACCATGATCATAGAGAGGTATTTTGGTGGGATAGTCTAAAAAGGGATGTTGTAGAGTTTTTTGCAAAATGTCCCAACTGTCAACAAATGAACGCCGAGCACCAAAAGTTGAGTGGTCAAGTACAAGAAATCTGAATTCCTACTTTGATGTGGGAAGATGTCAACATGGATTTTGTAGTAGGTTTGCCTCAAACTAGAGAGCAATATGACTCTTTATGGGTAATATTTGATAGGATGATCAAATCCGCTCACTTTATTCCCGTTAAGTCTACCTAATCGGTGGAAGATTATGCAAGAATCTATATTGACAAGAAATTGAGTCTTCATGGGGTTCCTTTATCCATCATATCGGTAGAGGTGCTCAATTTACATCTGGATTTTGGAGATCATTTCAAGTAGGTTTGGTACTCAAGTGAAATTAAGCAAGACTTTTCATCCTCAAACGGCTGGTCAAGAAGAGCGAACTATGCAAACTCTTGAATATATGCTTAGAGAGTGAATCATTGACTTTATGGAAATTGTGATGAGCTTTTCCCTTTGGTGGAGTTCTCGTATAACAATAGTTTTTATTCATCCATTTCTATGACTCTTTATGAGGCCTTGTATGGAATGAGGTGTACGTCTTGTATTGGGATTTTTGAGGTTGACGAGTCTTCGATTATTGGTCCCGATTGTATTTATAAGACCTTGGAAAAAGCTCATATCATAAGGAAACAGTTGCAAACAGCCTATAGTCAGCAAAAGTCTTATGCCGATCATAGGAGAAGATATTAAGAGTTTGAAGAAGATGATAAGGTGTACTTGTGAGAATTTCGCCTATGAAAGGGGTGGTTAGATTTGGAAAGAAGGGAAGTTGAGCCCTCATTATGTGGGTACCTATGAAATCTTGCAAAGGGCTGGTAAGGTTTCTTATGAATTGATACTCCCTAGTAAACTATATTCGATTCATCCGATTTTCCTTGTTTTTATTCTTAAGAAGTGTATCAGTAATCCTGAGTCTATTCTCCCGATTGAGGGTATGGATGTGAAGGATAACCTCTCCTATGTGGAGGTTATGGTTGAAATCCTTGATCTTCAAATGAAGAGGTAGAGGAACAAAGAGGTGGCCTCCATAAAATTTTTATGGAGACACCACCTAGTTGAGGGAGCAATATGGGAGGCCGAAGCCGACAAGGAGTGAAGTTACACTGAAATTGTGCATATTGACTTGAAAATTTGCAATACTTCTTATTTTGAGTTATGTTGTGCATTTTGATATGGTGAGTATTTATGAAATTATATTGAGAATGTTGGTAAGTTGAGCTTTGGTATAATTCACTCATATATGGTATGTTGAGCTCATGTTGTTATGAGAATGAAATTCCTCATAATGTGATATTGAACCTTATGTGTGGTAATTGAAGTTTCTAAATTGCTATGTGTAAAAAACATGCCATGATTGAAGTTGTAATTGTTGTTGGTTGCATGGAAAAAACCGAAATCACTAAGCAATTTTTAGATTTCGGTTAAGACAAGGAAGAGACAACCTAGTACCTAATCTAGGATGGTCGAAAGAGTTGGTTATGGTCCTAACAACTTAGGGATACTTTAGTAGTTACCCTAGGTTAATTAATTAACTAATTTAGAAACTTATTTAATTAATTCAAATGGACAAAACCGAAATCACTAAGCAATTTCCAGATTTGGGTTATGACAAGTAAGAGACAACCTAGTACCTACCCTAGGTTTGTCCAAAGGGTTGGTTATGGTCCTAAAAACTTAGGGGTACTTTAGTAAATACCCTATGTTACCTAATTAGTTAATTTAGCAACCAAATTAATTAATTTAAAACGCTTAAACCGAAACTACTACTGAAATTTCCAAATTTTGGTTACGACAGGAAAGAGACAACCTAGTGCCTAACCTAGGATGGTCCATATAGTTGGTTATGGTCCTAAAAACTTGGGGTAATTGACTAATTAGCCTAGGTAAATAATTAATTAATTAATTAATCAACTTAAATATTTTATTTAAAAGGCTAAATCGAAATCACTAATGAAAAATCAAGATTCTTGTTAAGACAAGATTCGTCTAATCCTAGTCAATCTAGGAGGGGCGTTTTTGTAATTAGCTAATTGGTCTGACATAATTAGGTTATATAGTCCAAGTAGAATTAGTGAAAATTAATTTTTAAAACACTTATACACGTTATTAACAAAAAAACGCCACAACTAAAACAAGACAAAAACATTAGAACCCTAAATATTTTCAAGCAAGCATTCTTCATGTTTTTTCTTGCAAAGTTCAAGGTGTTCTTCGTAGATTTAAATCTACAATATGGTATGGGTTTTCTCTCCTGGAATTCTTTCTTCAAGAGGCTTTTCAAATGTTGTTACTTCAAGAATATCAAAACTAGGGTTGTTCCCACCAGATCGCATGTTCATCTCCCTAGTTCTCCCGATTTACAATTCTTGTAGTATTAGTAGTGTAATTCTCGATGCATTGTTAATTGTATGTGGTGTTAACTGATCATTATTTTTATGTTTAGTGATTTATAAGTCGAGTGAAATATACATGTTAGATTCGCATACTTAGGGTGTTATTTACATGAGATGTTGAATGTTATAATGGCTACTTGTGTTCGAGAATATAAAATTGTTATGAATTGTTCATTTAATTGTTTATATATTAATAAAAGGTTAAAGTTTACTTGTTTAACATATTAGATTACTATAATGTATTTATGAATAATTTGTATATCTACGGATAATATTATGACAAGTAACTGGTCAAATTTTGAATGATGCCAACATATTGGCTAACAAAACTATGTCCAATCATATTACTCAAAAAAGTCGTTCTAATCTCCACATCAATGAACTAATAACATATGGTATGACAATCAATGGGACAAGTCCCAACATACCCTATCCACACGAACCTGTGAACGTAATAGCATTTTATAAGAATAATATATTTATCACAAAGAATGATACAAGGTTACTAAATAATGTGAACAAGTTAAGGTAAATAACGGAATAACTAAAAACATATTTTTATGAAATTGACCTAATATAGAGTGTTAAAATGAAGTGACACAAGTCTCAAATACACTTAATCGTTATGTCAAGAATACTCACATAAAAGGATGCCAGAGGCCGTGAGACAAGTCTCACTCGCCCCATGATGATAATGTAAAAAATACTTAAGATCATATTCATCAAGTAAAGAGAGGGATGAGCAGTCATACATAGAGTAAAGTTAACCTCATAACTAGATGAAAGCTTCCATAATGTGTGAGTAAACTCGATATGATAATAACATAGAAATCAGAGCTTAGCACCAATAGACTAGTAATAAGCTTGTGCCAATACATGGAAGTCCCATGAGATGAGATCACCACCCCGGTGGACTAGGGTCTCAGAACGTCTCCTAGTCTTAGACCTATGTTTAGCCAGCATAGGGGTACTAGCGGGTGGAAGCCTCCACCTAAGAATGCTAAAAGTAGGTTTCACATTGGCCGGTGATTCCACCTCTTTATGGTGTGGGGAAGACACCAGATTTAAAGTTTAGCTAGCATGACCTATGACGGTTAAAGAGCAGGAAAAGTATCTTGTTCACTACAGCCGTGAACCCCCCCCCCCTTCGGTGTGGGGAATACACAGACACGGTATCAGCTTAGCCGGTGAAACCCCCCCCCTTTCGGTGTGGTGAAGACAGAAACACGGTATCACCTTAGCCGGTAAACCCCCCCTTTCGGTGTGGGGAAGACACAAACAAGGTATCACCTTAGCCGGTGTACCCCCCATTTTGGTGTGGGGAAGACACAACTTGGTTCACTTTAATCGTTGAATCACCCCTTTTCGGTGTGGGAGAGGCATTGGATTTCATGTAGCTCGCATGAGCTACTTCTATTAATGCTAAGAGAATTCTTTAAGAGAGTAGGAAAGAACAAAGTAGCACGTTCAAAGTGAACAATCGAGGAAAGAAGTAGATTCATAAGTTAATAGTAACTTAGTGAAGAAAGAGCTTGAAGAACATTAATCACTAGTGTTTGATAGAGACAACAAGTTGGTGGCTTGAGCCAATATTGAAGTATGAATAGATGCCTCAAGGTATATATGTAGGGTTAATAATCAAATAAGGGGCATAGCCAATAATGATTGTCTTATAGATATATTCATACCCAACATAAATTAGAATAGCCAATAAGAATTTGGCTGATAATTTATTTATCCACATTCAACTTGAGTTAAAAGAAATCTAACTCATAAGTAGGGTAGCCGAATCAGTTCTTTAGACTCATGAGTTGCTTACTCGATTTGTTATAGGTATGGGACTACAATGAATCATTGCACTTGTAAGTAAAACATAAGATCATAGGATGAGATAAGTGAACTCTCGTATTGAACTACATAACATAAAGAAGAAAATATTGAAAATAATCTAAGTATGAGATAAGTGAACTCTCGTCCTAGAAGCAAAATTATAAATGTATGTTAAAGTTATTCTAAAATTATGTTCACCATTCAAAGGTCTTATGTTCATATAGGTAATGTTTAGTGTGCGTTAATTGCGTGAGAACATGTCATATACATATCATAATTCAAGATTAACGATATTAGTAAGAAGGTAACATAACTTTCTACAAAACGACATGTTTTTTAGGAAGAGATTTCCTTGTTCATGCATAGTACCTTATATGTTATGTGCATACACCCATATTTAGTACAAGTGTGTACTAACCCCATATATATTTACTATTTTTATAGGCGCACGTTCTCAAGAAGGTTGAAGTTCGACGAAGCGGTTTGGAATAATGATCTCCAGACTTTGGTAGGTCCTCTCGAGTTTTGAGGATGTTACACTTTATTATTCTATCTTAGTACATTAGATATTGCTAGTGAATACAGCCCCTAGCGTTTCCTTTCATGTATTTTTCAAGCGTTTGTAATAATGCCAATTGGCAAACTATTAATATTATTATTACAATCATTTATTTCAATTGTTTAATCTTTAATAAATGGTTGTTTGGTTTGAGCTATTAGAATATCACTCTTATGCAGTACTATATGAATTCTTTGTATACTTCGATAAGAATTAAAAAGTTTTAAATTTTCTGCAAAT
The DNA here is from genome assembly GCF_001406875.1 of Solanum pennellii. Lineage (NCBI taxonomy): Eukaryota > Viridiplantae > Streptophyta > Magnoliopsida > Solanales > Solanaceae > Solanum > Solanum pennellii. The sequence goes on from NC_028645.1 coordinate 30,991,599, forward strand.
TTAAGGGTATAATTGTGATTAAACCTAACAAGAGGGTTGTGTACGACCTCTGAGAGATTAACGACGCCGGTCGCGGTTCGGATTCTAGAATCCAGGTCGTGACATGGTAGAACATAAAGATCCCATGTAGGCACATGGTTAAGGAATATGAAGGGTGTGCTTTGTATTCTAGTCTCATACTTAAATAGAACTAGTTCCCTTAACATACTCACTCGGTGCTAGCCTTAGTTCAAATAGATAAATTTACATTAAGGTTCATACAAAAGTGTCCCATATCATGTTCATGACCTAATTACAGTTACCCTACAAAAGCAAGGTCCATTAGGGCTATCTCTCTATGGAAACAAGAAACTCATTGCAACTTTCCTAACGTATGATATGATATTGATCAAGCCAATTAACCTTAAGTCCATCACTCATTACATGAAGGATACCATTACGGCTAACTACTTCACGATTCATAACCTTATCACTTCGTACAAGGTTCCATATAAATGAAGTTTTTATCATCATTACAGGTCTCACCTATATTTATTTATTCAAGACTAAGACCTTATAGGTTAATAAGTCAAGACATCACATATTCACATAAGCATCAAGTAAGGTACACAAGTCTACCTAAAAAAGACAAAACATACTTCCATTTAGCACATATAGACTATCTTTCTTAAGATACTTACCAATGACCCTTAACCTTATTTGGTCAAACTATTCCTTACCTTAACATTATCAACTTAACCATTTTAGACTCATCTAACCAAATTAGGAACAACCATGTATCAACTCCAAGACTACACAATTATCACATAGTCAAAGCAAAGTATAATAACCTAGATAGTATCAATTGTCTAGCACATACTTTCACATATAGGTAGATATGATCATATATCATAAAATAAAATACAAAAATAGACATATAAGTTCAAGTAGTGATGACAAGGTCATGATCATAAATGTACTAGAGTAACGCCAACAAGGCCACATCAATTAACTTAAGATGGATTCGCGTTAGCCTGGGATCACCCCTTTTCAGTGTGGGACATACACTAGATTCCATGAGTAACTCACATGGTCTATATTCATTTTAACCGGTGAATAAAGTCTTTTCAGTCTGGGGAAGACACTGGATTTAATGTTAGCTCGCATGATCTTATTCTCTATTATGTTTCTATGAAAGTGAGATTGAATGATGATGATGAAACGTATGTTCAAAGTTAGAAATGAGAAGAGATTAAGAATGTCAAGTGAGAATATCACACTCATAATATTACAGCAAATAATGGACAAAGCCAAATAATATTTGCTTATCATGACTTCTTATATGATGCCAATAAAGTTAATTAGAAATATAAAGTTAACTAAATACCCCAAAAATTCACTAACGCGAAAGTAATCAAAATAAATTGCATGATCAATAGAGAATGGCTTATGAAATGTAATGAATATATAGTGTAAAGAATAACTCACTATAAGGTAAGAAAATTATTTCCTATTCCTTGGATTACTTACATTCATTCAATGTGGGTATGGGACTACAATGAATCATTGCACTTGTAACTAAAACATAGGACTAAAGTAATTATTAAACTACACAACAAGAAAAAGAAAAAGACTGAAAAAATAATCGAAGTGTCAAAAATGGAGCTCTCGGGTTAGGGAGATAAAATTTTCAAATCTTCTGTCGAGTTGTTCTAAAATTATGTTGACTAATGTCTTCTAATCATATAGAAAATTAGTTGTGTACTTTGAATGCATTAAAATACATCATATTCGTACCATAATTCACAACTAACGAATTAGAGAAGTCTCATGACTAGACATTCCAGAAATGGCATGTTTCATAGGAAGATATTTCATTGATCATACAGAGATTTATGTGTATGTGTGCATACACCCATACTTAGTACAAGTGTTCTACTAACCCCCTACTATTTACTATTTTTATAGGTGCAGGCTAGAGGGCAGATTGACGACACTTCTAGCGGTTTGGACTTTCGCGTTTCTCCAAACCATTTTGTAGGTCCTCTTGATTTCGAGGATGCTACAATTTTATTCTTAAATTAGTTTTAGACATATCAAGTTGATGTTTTCCCTAGCGTTTCTTTCGTACTTCCATTTTGAAGCTTTGTAATAAGGTGATGTTTAGCAAACTATTTATGATATATTAATCTTCAGTTTCAAATTGATTCTTTATGATAGATGGTTGTTCTTTATGTTGAGACTAGTATATGATGTAATTATATAATGACTTTTAGAGGTCAACGACGCCGGTGGCGATTCGGATTCAATAATCCTGGTAATTTCATTTATATGGTGTAAATAGGCAATGTGTCATGTTTCGTGAAGTATTGAGGTCAAACGCTCAAGAATGTCAATGACGTTTGTAAGATGTGCCTTGACATGACCTTGTGTGTCCAATCATGTTTCATCGAGTTTTATGTGTTCATTTTTTAAGAATCTCATGTGGTAGGTTCTAAACTTGTGTACGTACATGTTTGGGTTGGAAATATCCGGGTTCGACTACATGTAGGACCCGCAAGGGGTCCTAGTTGAGGACCCCAACCTAGAGCTCAACACTGCAAGGATGTGTCCAACCGCCAACCCAAACAACGGCCAGTCGACCAGACTACGGCCCGTCGGTGGGTCTCGTCGATGGAGCCAACATACCTGCAGGTCGAGGAGTTTCATGTGAAACCACGAGAACCCATCGATAGGGATTTGGTGAGACCACAGACCTTTGATTGTCTCGTCGATGGTGTTAAGTGTTTTCATCCAGCTTTAAGTTAAGTTGAGGGGTGAAGTTGTAAATTCACCATACGCCCCTATATGTCTTCGGACGGTTGTTTTGAGTGTTTATGGGTATTATAAGAGTATATAAGTCATTAAACTATAAATTAAACCCTAAGAATAAGATCAAAACATATTCCCTCTAAGATTTCTTCAAAAAACCTCAATGAGAGTTCAAAGTGAAGATGAAGCTTGAAGGTGGATCTTCAATGGAGTTTATTCTTCAATTAGCATTGGGTTCTTCAAATAAGGTATGGTAGTTCTTCACCTAAGGCTTTCTATCACCTTAGATCCAATTTCAAAGTATTTCAAAAAGATGAACAAAGTTCAATTTCTACTCTATGTAACAACCCTAAAAATGGCTATGCTATGTAATGCTTAATGTGTCTAGATTGCCTACGATTAGACCGGTTCGCACGGATTGATGCGCGTAGAACTAGACCGTTGAACCGTTTCAACAGTCAAGCCCACCAACTTGGTGAGTTAATTGACCTAGTAAAGGTTGGGTCCAGCCATGTATGGAACCTGAATATGAAGATCTACCCGGATGAGTCTTAACAATACTTAAAAAGGGGTATCTTAATTTTGGAGGGACTAGGGGTAAAATGGTCTGTTTCCAGACTAAGGGTAGTATTGTAATTATCCTAAATATTTAATTGATTAATTATTAACATGGTGGAGGGGAAATTTCGGTAGAAAGGGACGAAATTGGCCCTTTGAGTGAAATATTGCTCCAACTAGGTTCGAACCTAGGTGGGAGCAATAATTTAATTTGATTATGTTATTTGGTGAATTAATTTAATTAATTAATATTTAATTGATGATTTAAGAATAAGGAAAAATCAGATTTTTAATTATCAATTCAAATAATTAATCCTAATTTGACAAAGTCTCTCCCTAATCTCCTAATCGTGAGCTAACACACCAATATGTTTCTCACAATCACTCTCTCACATTCAAGCTCAATTCTCTGTAAAATAGGAGAACGAACAGAACAAAAAAAGAAAATTTAAAGTTCATCCAGAACTTAAACGCTCAAACCAGCTTAAAATTAAAAATAAAAACCAATTTCTCGACGGATTTTTCTTGTGGTTTCGGTGGTGAGGAGTTGGCTTAGTGGGGAGTTAGGCAGCACATTGAATCACTTTTGAACAACTTCAAGTATGGGTTTTCTTCCCTCTTGGTCCCTTTCCCAAGAGACCCTTAAGGATCAAATGAAGCTACTAGAAAACTAGGGTTGTTCCCCGTTGCATGTACCTGTCACTAGCTCCCTATGATGTTAGGTTGGGTATGCTTGCAGGTAGAATATAAGGATATAGTGTTTGTGGTGATAATCTCGTTTCGAGTATGTGTTCATGATTATGTGTTTATGTTTTTTGTCTTTTGGAAATATGAATGTAGACACGTATGTATGTATGCAAGATTGTGACCATGACATTGAGTCTTTGTTTTGAGCATTTTAATAGCATAGATATCACTCGTGTTTTATGTGCAATTAGAGGATCTTAAAATCGTGATGTTCACATGGTTTAAATGCTATCAATTCTAGTTAAACAAACAACCAAATCATACCCCTAACTTGTCTTAAGAAACCTACAAATGACTAAGAAAGAGATGCTCAAATGACCCATAAAATGCTGCATTAAAACATGTAAAAATGTTCCAGAATCTGGAAATCTGCTGCATATGTATTCTTGATATTTTTGGAATCTAAGCAATAAAAAAATAGATGAGGTCGGCAGGGATCGAACCCAAGACCTTACTAAAGCATACCTTAATAAATTAATTAAAAGGGGTGTGCTAAGTGGGGCTCGAACTGGGGGTGGGGTTCTAGCGAAACTCGGCAGAAAAAGGAAGAAAAGATATGTTGGTGTGGGGAATGGATCCCACAACCCCTCGACCATTAACGAAAATGAGAAGCACAGGAGTGGAAAATTTATTAAGGGAAAAGTATGGGGTCGTGGAGAATCGATCCCACGCCCCTCGGCAACTTCTGATATTAAATGTGAAAAGAAAAAAAATATTAACGTGAGCAATGGGGGTCGAACCTGGATCGCCAAGCCGAGTGACACGATGGTCAAAATTTAGGAATGTCTAAGTGTTGTTCAAGGGATTCGCAACCGGATTCCCTTGCCCAAATTACGTATTGACACATAAGTCTTACGTGATTAAATATTTAATGGATGTTTCCTATAGGAATTAAATTGAGACTTTGGCATACTTACAAGATGCATAAGTCTTGTATCACATAATCTTGAGCAATATGAATCACTTAAATAAATTATGAATGAAGTCTCATGGCTTGTGTGTGTGGACTCATATGTCCAGCATACGTTATAAAGTGAACCTAAGATATTATGTAAGGAATGATTCGACTCCAAAAGGGTTAAGTAAGAGTGTGAAACACACTAAAAGGACAATTACATTGGCATGTGATAAAATGAACATTCAAGTAAGAAAAAGGAGTGAGTAATTATGAAGGGCAAATGTGTTAAGACTAATGGATGTGGTGACGACATGATAATAGGACAATGTCAAACATGAGAACAATCCCAACTGAGCCCAATTAAATGTTACCAAAACTTACTCGTCTATGAGAGTGTAATGTTAATGAAGAGACCAGTCTCTATGAAGACTCTCATAAAAGTATGAGAAGTTAATGTATACTTAATCCTAATGATGAGATGAGAAATCATCTAATGAGTTATGATGCCCTCATGATAGAATCCAACATCTATGATATATGATATGAATGTAATGGAACTTTATACTGAGCACCGATACGCTAGCTATGAGTTGGGATTCCTTCTTTCGGGAAGGCGGAGGTTCATGTAATTCTCATGAGATGAGATTGTCCGTCCATATGGGTATGGGACTCTTTTTATCTTGTAGTCTTTGACCCTATACTGCCAATATAGGGTTCTAGCAAGGTTCGACTCCCTATATATGCTAGTATTTTTGGTTCACTTTGGCCGGTGATTCAACCACTTTTTGGTGTGGGGTTAATCATTGGATTTCATGATTCTCACATGATCTATGTCAGTTAAGGTTAAATTTCCCAAAAGAAAGAATGAGGCCAGCCTCATATAATGCACACAATGAAATGAACGATACTATGATGTTAGCATAGGATGATCAAGAGTTGAACTAGACTTAAGTAATGACACTAGGTCATTCTTGGCATTGCACAGCGAACCCGGTGAATGTCTGAAACTACCTCCTAGGTATAGTTGATGTTTACACTACCTTACAAACGAATGAAATAAATTACGTATGAATGAATTAAGCGGACTTTGTTGTTGCTAAAGAAGGCTCCCTAGTTGAGGTCCCATATGTTGAGCCCTCATTTTGGGAAGTCCTAATGTCAAATCCATAATTCCAAGGTCTCATGGTATATGAAGGAATGATATTAATTATGTAATACGATATGTGCACTATATTATGTGTTGTTTGCAAACTGATATGTATGATGATGTAGGTTACTCTTATAACATGACTTTCCTAATCCGATTTTGTCAAGTCCTCTGTCTTGACTTTCCATAATTCATATCGTTAGGAGTGAGCTCTTATAAATAATGCATGTCCTTGGTGTGTGCTTGCATATACCCATACTTAGTACAAGTGTGTACTAATCCCATACAAATCTCTCCTCTACGTGCAGGTGTGGATGGATGCTAGAACATATGAATCGACGCTGAAGTTATCCGTACGTGGAGCTTTCATCCGGATTTGGTAGGCCCTCATGCATTCGAGGATGCTTATTATTTTATTCTAACATTAGACGTAGACATTAGCTAGTGGAGTATGTTCCATTAGTGTTTCTTTCCCAGTTGTTTACAGATATTCTATTGGTGCCATTTTCGCAACTCTATATTCTATACAGATATTGACTATGTCTTTCTTTTGATTATCTTAATAATAGATGGTTGTTGTGAATGCTCATATGTTATTGTAGATTGTTTTGTGCGAGTTCAAAGTTTGTCACTATGCAGTCTATGTAAACAAAAAGCTCAAATTTTCCACTAAAATTAACTTAGATGATGTAACGATGACGTATGTAAGCTTGTCTGTGAATTCTGAGAGGTCAACGACGCCGGTTTCAGCTACGGTGTAGACTCTGGTTGTGACAAAGTTGTTATCAGAGCATTAGGTTAAATTCTGAGGATAATAAGTTCACCTCAACCACATCGAGTAGTTTCTAAGTCATAGTAGTGAAGTGCACCACTATCCTAAATTAGAGACTGCATGATGCATAGGAAAGATTCCCTTCTTCTGATCTTATCGTGCCTTCTCTAATGACTAATTTCATGGTGTTATGAGTGTATCTGACATCAATTCATATCTTTTTCAGAAAATGAACACAAGAAAGAAAGTTGGTCGGGGAAGAAGAAAAGCAACTGCTGGGAATAACCAAGTTCTACCCGAGGCTCCAGCTGATGGAGTGGCCATGCCGGTTAACCAAGTTAGGTTGATTGATGTTGAGGTGCGGACCGCTTTTGCTCAGATGGCTCAAGCCTTCACTATGCAGGCCACGGCTATGATGGCCCAGGCCAACAGACAGGATGTTCAGCGGGAAAAGCCACTAGCACATAGCATGGTAGACAGACTACGAGACTTAACGAGGATAAATCCTCCGATTTTCATAGGGTCTAAGACTTCAGAGGAGCTGCTGCCTACCAGCTCAAGGATGTTGCACAGTCTTGGTGCAAGATGTGGCAGGATAGCCGAGCTTTGGGCGGAGGTCTGGTTACGTGAGAGCTATTTAAGATAGCCTTCCTGGATAGATTCTTCCCCATGGAGATGAAGGAGGCTAAGGTTGAGGAGTTTATCAACCATAAATAGGGATCGATGATAGTCAGGGAGTATTCCCTAAATTTTGTTAAGTTTTCCATGTATGCCACTTCCCTTGTATCTAACAGTAGGGATGAGATGAGTAGGTTCCTCACAGAAATCTCAGGAGATCTGGAGGAGGAATGTCGGGCTACGATACTCCACGATTGCATGGACTTTGCCAGGTTGATTGTACATGTCAAGCAGGTAGAGGACAGCAGGAGGAAGAGGGGTGTCCATAAGTTTAGGAGGCCTAATCCTTCTGATAAGGCAGGTCCTAGTAATGGTAGCGGCAAGAACAACTTCGGCGTCAGTGAGCAGACTAGATTTGAAAAGGGGCATCCGAGTTCAGGGAACTCTAACTCTCAGAGGAGTGCAGCACCTAGAGGAGGCAGACTTGAGCGCAAGAAGGGAAATGGAGGTGATATATAGTGTACCAGAAGGGAATGTGCCAAGTGTGGCCGTACTCACAATGGAGAGTGCAAACAGGGCACTAATGCCTGCTAAGGTTGTGGCAAGAGCAGGCATATGGTAAAAGACTGCCTAGAGAACAGGGGTCAGACTGGAGGTAATGCTCAGCCTAGGCCTAATCCACAAGGTGCAGCAGCAGCCGAGCCTCGTTAGAGGAACGAATTCTGCACCTTGAAGGTCAGGGAGTAGAAGGAGAAGTTCGCATATGTGGTCACAGGTATGCTACAAGCATTCTCAACTTCTGTTTATGCCTTACTTGATCAAGGGTCTACGCTTTCCTTTGTAAATCCTTTACATGCTTTCACTTTTGAGATATTTCCTTATGTTTTGCGTGATCCTATTGTGGTTAGTAAACCTTTATGAGAAAATGTAAGAGCTAATAGAGTGTACAAGGATTGCCCAATAGTTGTATGTGGTAAGTCTATGTGTGCATACTTGGTTGAGTTACCTATGAACGATTTTGACATCATTTTTTGCATGAACTGGCTTCATAATTGCTCTGCTTGTGTGGATTGCCATAGTAGGGTTTTGAGATTTCGCTTCCCTAATAAAGTAGAGCTGGTGTGGGAGGGGTATAACTCGAGTCATCCTAACCCTTGATTTCAAACCTTAAAGCCAATAAAATGATGTCAAAGGGATTACTATGTCATCTTGTGAGTGTCAATGATCTAGATCATGACATTCCTTCAATAGACTCAGTGCCTGTAGTGAATGAGTTCCCATAAGTGTTCCCTGATGATTTTCCTGGAGTTCCTCCCGCTCAAGATATTGACTTTGGTATCGACTTAGAACCCAACACTAAACAAATTTTGATTCGTCCTTACAGAATGGCTCCAGCTGAACTCAAAGAGTTGAAGCTACAGTAAAAAGATATCACTAATAAGGGTTTCATTCAGCCGAGAATATCCCCTTGCGGCGCTCCAGTGTTGTTTGTGAAAAAGAAAAATGGAACCCTTACAATGTGTATCGATTATTGGCATCTCAACGAAGTCACTATCAAGAATAAGTATCCACTTCCAAGAGTAGATGACTTGTTCGATCAGCTTCAAAGGTCTAGTTTCTTCTCAAAGATTGATCTTCGTTCAGGGTACCATCATATTAGGGTTAGGGATTAAGATATACCAAAGACAGCCTTTCATACCCGTTAATGTCAATATGAGTTCCTAGTCATGTCATCTGGTCTCACTAACGCACCAGCTGCATTTATGGATCTCATGAACATGGTATTTCGTGAATACTTTGACTCTTTCATAATAGTATTCATTGATGACATTCTCATCTACTCTAAGACCAAGGAAGAGAATGAGCTCTAAGATGGCATGGGATTCCTTTGTCTATCATTTCAGATAGAGGAGCTCAGACTGAAGGGCACGCAGAGCACACAATTCATACATTGGAGGACATGTTGGGAGCATGTCTAATTGACTTCAGAGATAGTTGGGATGACCATCTTCCTTTGAAAGAGTTCTCGTATAATAATAGTTATCACTCCAGCATTGGGATGGCCCCGTTTGAGGCACCGTATGGTAGAATGTGTAGGTCTCCACTTTGGTGGTTCGAGGTTGAAGAGTCACCTATTTTGAGTCCAGAGATCATTAATGAGTCCTTAGATATGGTCAGGGTGATTAGGGACAGGTTGGCTACTGCTTACAGTCGGCAGAAGTCTTATGCAGACAATAGAAAACGTCCCTTAGAGTTTGATGTTGGTGACCAGGTCTATTTGAATATATCACCTATGAAGATGGTGATGAGGTTTTGCAGGAAGGGGAAGTTGAGTTCGGGTATGTTTGGCCATATGATATCCCACATATTGTGGGTGGGGTAGCCTATGAGCTGGCTGCCTGCAGAGCTAGCTTCTGTTCATCCAGTCTTTCATGTCAATGTGTTAAAGAAGTACCTTGGTGATCCAGCATCGATTCTGCCAGTTGAATGTTCGAGAGTTGATGAAAACTTTTCCTATGAGGAGGTTCCTGTTGAGATTTTAGAACGGCAGGTAAAGCGGCAGAGAAACAAGGAGGTTTCCACAGTGAATATATTGTGGAGGAACCATCTTGTTGAGGGTGCTACGTGGAAGGCCGAGGCCGATATGAGATCCCGCTACCCCCATCTCTTCATCTCTTGAGGTTAAATTTTCTACTTTTAAGTCTAAGTTTCCTTAAGTCCTCCATTCCTGGTTGTAATTTCTTGACTCTGTATAATGCCTATGCTATGATATAACTGGCGTTGTGCTAAATTATAAGAAGTTTCATTTGGGTACGAATGTTCCTAAGGGGGGGTAGATAATGTAACAACCCTAAAAATGGCTATGCTAAGCAATATTTAATGTGTCTAGAATTCCTACGATTAAACCGGGTTCACACGGATTGATGCACGTGGAACCAAACCTATGAACCCTTTCAACAGCTAAGACAACCAACTCGGTTAGTTAGTTGATCTAGGAAAGGTTGGGTCCATCCATGTAGGGCACCCAAATATGAAGATCACCCGGATGAGTCTTAGCCAGACTTAAAAAAGGCTAATCTTATGTTTGGATGGTCTAGGTGTAAAATGGTCTTTTTCAAGGATAAGGGTAGTAGTGTAATTATCGTAAATATTTAACTAATTAATTAATTAACACGGTGGAGGGGCAATTTCGGTAGAAAGCGCCGAAATTGGCCCTTTGAGTGAAATCTTGCTCCACCTAGGTTCGAACCTAGGTGGGAGCAATGATTTAATTAGATTATTTTATTTGGTGAATTAAAATAATATTAATATTTAATTTCTGATTTATGAAAAAGGAAAAATCAGATTTTTAATTATTAATTAAAATAATTAATCCTTATTCGACTAAGTCTGTACCTAATCTCCCAATCCTAAGCTAACGTACCACACGTTTCTCACTATCTCTCTCTCACATTCACTCTCAACTTTCTATAAAAAAGGAGAACGAAGAGAACCAAAAAGGAAAACATAAAGTTCATCCAGAACTTGACCGCTCAAACAAGCTTAAAAACGAAAAGTCAAACAAATTTCTCGACGAATTTTGCTTGTGGTTTCGGTGGTGAGGCGTTGGCTTAGTGAGAAGATAGGCAGCACGTTGAATAACTTTTGAACAACTTCAGGTATGGGTTTCTTCCCTCTTGTTTCCTTTTGCAAGAGAACCTTAAGGCTCATATGAAGCTACTCGATAACTAGGGTTGTTCCCCGTTGCATGTCCCTTTCACTATCTCCCTATGATCTTAGGTTGGGTATGCTTGCTGGTAGAATTTAGGGATACTGTGTTTGTGGTGATGATCTCATTTCGAGTATGTGTTCCTGATATTTGTTTATGTTTTGTGTCTTTCCGAAATATGAATGTAGAAACGTATGTATGTGTGAAAGATTGTGACCATGACTTTTAGTCATTGTTTGAGCATGTTAATAGCATAGAGGTTACTCGAGTTTTCTGTGCAATTAGATGTTCTTAAAATCTTGATGTTCACATGGTTGAAATGCTATTAATTCTAGTTAAAACAAATGACCAAATCATACCTCTAACTTGTCTTATGAACCCTAACGAACGACTATGAAAGAGGTGCTCAAATTATCTGTAAAATGCTGCATAAAAACGTGTAACAAATTTCCAGAATCTAGAAATCTGCTGCATATGGTTTCTAGAAATTTTGGGCGTCTAAACATTAAAAAAAAAATAGGTGAGGTCTGCAGGGATCGAACCCAAGACCTCACTAAAGCACACCTTAATAAATTAATTAAAAGGGGTGTTCTAAGTGGGGCTCGAATTGGGGCTGGGGTTCCAGCGAAACTCGGCAGCAAAAGGAAGAAAAGATATGTTGCTGTGGGTTTTCGATCCCACGACACGGAAGATCCCCCATACATATAATTAAAAAGAAGTGAGGCTCACGAGATTCTAACCAGTGTTCCCTTAGACGGACTCTTCTACTTAGAACATAAATAAATAAATGAGAAGAGAGGGATTCGAACCCCATTTTTTAGGTATGTAGTGAAGAAGAAGACGAAAACATAAAAAAAGGGGGGCTATGGGAAATCGATCTCGCAACCCCAAGACCAATAGTGAAAATGAGAAGCTAAGGAGGGGAAAATTTATTAAGGGAAAAGTATGGGGTCGTGGGCAATCGATCCCACGCCCCTCAGCAACTGTCGAAATGAAATGTGAAAAGAAAAAAAATTACTAACGTGAGAAATGGGGGTGGAACCTGGATCCCCAAGCCGAGTGACACGACGGTTAAAGCTAAGTGTTGTTCATGGGATTCGAAACCGGGTTCCCTTATCAAAATTCCATATTGCACATAAGTCTTACGTGATTAAATATTTAATGAAAGTTGCCTATAGGAATAAAATTGAGACTTTGGCATACTTACAAGATGCATAAGTCTTGTATCACATAATCTTGAGCAATATGAATCACTTAAATGAATTATGAACAAAGCCTCATGGCTTGTGTGTGTTGACTCATAAGTCCAGCATACGTTATAAAGTTAACCTAAGATGTTATGTGAGGAATGATTAGACCCCAAAAGGGTTAAGTAAGAGTTGAAACACAGTAAAAGGCCAATTACATTAGCATAAAATGAAATGAACATTCAAGTTAAAAAAAAAGGGGTGAGTAATTATGAAGAGCAAATGTGCTAGAGTAATGGATGTGGTGACAACATTATAAGAGGCCAATGTGAAACATGAGAACAATCTCTAATGATCCTAAGTAAATGTTACCAATACATACTCACCTATAAGAGTGTGATGTTAATGAAGAGAGCAGTGTCTATGAACACTCTAATAAAAGTATTAAAAGTTAATGCATACTTAACACTAATGATGGTGAGAAATCATCTAATGAGCTATGATGCCCTCATTATAGAAGCTATCTTCTATGATGTATGAGATGAATGTAATAGAACTTTATACTAAGCACTTACAGGTTTGCTATGATTTGCGATTCTTTCTTTCAGGAAGGCAGATGCTCGTGTAATTCTCATGAGATTATACTGTCCATCCACACGGGTATGGGTCTCCTTATATCTCCTAGTCTTTGAACCAATACTGCCAATATAGGGTTCTAGCAGGGTTCGACTCCCTATATACGCTAGCATGTGTTGGTTCACTTTGGCCGGTGATTCTACCTTTTTTTTATGTTGGGTTAAACACTAGATTTCATGATGCTCACATGATCTATGACTTTTAAGGTTAAAGTTCGCAAAGAAAGAATGAAGACAGCCCAGATAATGCACATAATGAAATGCACGATACCAAAGGTGTTAGGATAGGATAATCAAGAGGTGAGCTAGACTTAAGTAATGACACTAGGTCATTCTTTTTCATTGCACACGAACCCGATGAAAGTATTAAACTTCATCCTAGGTATGGATGGTGCTTACAGTACCTTAGGAATGAATGAAAATGAAGTACGTATGAATGAATGAAGCAGACTCTGAGTTTTCTAAAGAAAGCTCCCTAGTTGAGGTCCCATATGTTGAGCCCTCATTTTGGGAAGTCCTAATGTCAATTCCATGATTCCAAGGTCTCATGGCATATGAAGGAATGATATGATCTATGTGATATGATATGTGCAATGTGTTATGTGCTGTTTGCAAAATGATATATATGATGATGCTTGTTACACTCATAGCATGACTTTGCTAATCCGATTTTGGCAAGTCCACTAACTTGACTTTCCATAATTCATATTGTTAGGAGAGAGCTCTAATTAATCACGCATGTCATTGGTGTGTGCTTGCATATACCCATACTTAGTACTAGTCTATACTAATCCCACACAACTCTCTACTTTTAGGTGCATGTGCAGTTAGACGCTAGAACTTCCGATCGTTGCTGAAGTTATCCAGACGTGGAGCATTAATCTGGATATGGTAGGATCTCATGCTTTCGAGGATGCTTACTATTTTATTCTAGCATTAGACGTAGACATAAGCTAGTGTAGTATGTTCCACTAGTGTTTCTTTCCAAGTAATATTTAAATATTGTATTGGTACCATTTTGGCAACTCTATATTATATAGATATTGACTATGTCTTTCATTTGATTATCTTGATAATAGATGGTTGTTGTGAACGCTCATGAGTTTTTGTAGATTGTGTTATGCGAGTTAAAAGTTTCTCACTATGAAGTCTAAGTAAGCAAAAATCTCAAATTTTACCCTAAAATTAACTTAGATGATGTAACGATGACGTTTGTAGGCTTGTCTTGACTTGTTAGAGGTAAACGACGCCGGTTTCAGCTAGGGTCTAGACTCTGGTCGTGACACTCTAAGTCTTGGGTTCTTGCATAAAAGGTTTTAAAACGTTAAGATATGATGTTATTGATGTATAATTGAAGTTTTCTAATGAATTTCTCCATGAACCCTTGATCTTCTCAAATCTCTTAATTTCACTAAAATATGATTGAACTGATTATGCTTTGAGATTTATGAATTCACGTGTAGATTGTTATTGGTTTTTGGTTCATGTATTGATTATGTATGTATGATATATAGAATTGATATGAACTTAATGCTTGTAGATTCTAATGTAGCTCTCTAAGGTCTTTCTAATGATGAAATGATTGTATTCAATTGATATCTAATTGTTCTTAGATTGGTAACTATATATTGAATTAGCTTACATTCATTAAGTATTATGATTTATGTATTAAATTGATGTTCATGGCCATTGGTAAGGGCTTTATGGTATTGAATTGGATGGTTTAGATTTGGATTGAAGTGGCGAGATTTTTTGGGTGGTACGCTGCCCTAACTCTCTTATAATTATGTATAGCTATTGTAATTTAGCTCTTGGATTATGTGTGACTTGTATGGTCCACTTATGGTGGCGGTGTTATGTGAATTGATGTGGCCTTGTCCTTTTTATTTAAAGTATATTGATGATCATGGCCATGTTGGCACTACTTGAAGTATTATGTTGATTTGTGTAGTTGATTATGTGAAGTATGATCATATCTACCTATATGTGAAGTAATTTGGAAGTATGTATTCTTATATTGATGTTATTTAGGTAATCATGTTATGCTATGACTATGTGTTAAGTGTGTAGTCTTAGAGTTGACATCTACTTGTTCCTTAGATGGATGTATGAGTCTATAATAGTTACGTTGATGATATTAAGGTAATAGATATGTGGACATAATGATGTTAAGGGTCATTGCTACGTGTTTAAAGAATGTATGGTATATGTGCTAAAGTGAAGTATGTTGTGTCTTGTCTAGTTTGACTTAAGTTCCTTACTTGATGCTTGTGTGATTATGAATATGTGATGTCTTGACTTAGGAACTAAAGAGTCTTAGTCTTGAATGTATGAATGTTATGTAAGACCTTCAATGATGACAATTAAGTCCTTTATGTGAAATCTTTAAACTAGTGGTAAAGTTATGAAACTTGAAGATGAAAGTCGTAATGGTATCCTTCATGTAATGAATGATGGACTTAAGGTTGCTTGGTAGGAACGTCATCATATCATACCTTAAGAAATTCATGATGATCTTCTTGTCGCCATAGTGAGATCGCCCTAGTGGACCTTGCTTTTGTAGAGTAAATGTAATTGGGTCATGAACATGATATCGGACCCCTTTTGTATGAACCTTAGCGTGTCTTAATCTATGAGAACAAAGGCTAGCACTGAGTAAGTATTGTAAGGAAAGTAGTTCTAGTTAAATAATGAGACTAGATTACAAATCACGCTCTTCATATTCCTTAACCATGTGCCTACATGGGATGTGTGTATGTTCTACCATTTGCAAGTAGAACACCCTCCACAGAGTAGGTTACAATCCTATATTCCATGCTTTTCTACAATTGTCTATGTCAGTTATTTCCTATTTTGATCATATGGATAATTACTAGCATTAGAGAAGTTCTATGATGTTTTTGTTGTGGTTTGAGACGCTATCTAGACATTCTACAATAAGCTTTGAAGGTGTTAATTGGAGTCCCTAGGTGTTCTTTAATACCATTACTTGAATGTCCTTATGTGATGAATGTCTCTTAAATGAACTAAGGAATATAATGACATTAGTTAAGGAAAGAATGTTAAATGAATAATTACTTATCTCGAGTAGTTAAGGGTTATCTAGTTAACATATGAAGGGGGCAAATGAATGGTCACTTCATCTCTTACTTAGATAAGTCTTTCTAATGAATCTAGGTAAGGAAATGCAATGTCAACACTCAAATATGCAGGCATTCCAATAAAAAAAAGAAGAAAAGAAGAAAAACAAGGAGAAGAATTGATTGGTTAAGTGGACATGATCCTAACCTAGGTAATTCTTAAGGATTACTTAGGTAATCTTGAAGAAGTCAATCATGGACATTCTCTTTTTGAGTTACTTGAGTAGGTCTTTAGATAACCTTGGAAAGGAGAATGTGTACCTTGATAGGATAGTTCCTAGGTTAGGTTTCTTTGTTCATGAATATGAATGTATGTTCATGTATGGTCTTAATATGTTATGTGAAAGGTTTGCTCAAATATATGTATACACATACATGAATGATGGTCTAGTGAATAAAGGATTCTTGATAGGTGTGCTCAAGTGTATCCTTAACTAGATAGTTCTAATACATATGATATGTCCATATGAAAGGGTTGGTCACATGAATTTGGTTGATGAACTATTATCTATGACCTATGAGTTAAGCATATTACGGGATGACTCTCCTAAACCTATGTTTTATAAAGAAGTGATAATAAATACTTTTTCAAAAAAGGGAACTTATCTTAGAACCGAGTGAACTTGTTGATGAGGGGGTGACACTATCCAACATAGGGATGGTAGGGTTCAATACGGTGCTCATGTGAGGGCGCTTCACTTTCCCGAATAGGGGAGGTAGGTTCACTAAGGTCCTCACGGGGTGGATAGACTAATAACCCAAAAAGCATGTAAAGTGATATTTCCATGATTGCCTCCATGTTCCATAAACTGTGTTTGCCACATAGAATCTAGCAAGTGATATAACTTAATATGCTAGCATGTGTTAATGTTCTACATTGTCCTTGTAGGAACACCTTCCCTTGGTGTAAGGCTCTACAACACCAAATTCCATGTTTAGCACCCATGGTTTTAGTGTCGATTAAGCCTATAGTTTCCCTAAAGTACAGTGGACAATGGAAGTAAATGACTAGTACCTTAACTAGAGTGACTTAAGGGATGTTACTTAGTATAGGTGGAAGTAATAAACCCATCTAGACATTGCATAGGTATCTTATTAGGAATGTGTTCTAATGCATGTGTCTATGTATATCTTATTGGTCTACTTGTTATGATGATGTGCATGGTATGAGTTAAAATGCATGATGTTGATCTTATTGACTATATGATGAAGGTCTTGCTTGACATAAATTAAGTTGTCTTCTCTTACTATATTTATGTATGACTTGGATGTAAAGGCTTGTGGCCTCATGATAAGTTTACTAAGTATGTGTGAGGTTATGGGGCCCTACATATACATTGCACTAGTAGACTTAGATTGGGGGCATGAGTTAAGACTTATAAGGATCTATGTGAAGTAAAATAACTATATGTGCATAATGGCTAGTAGTTCATTGTAATGTCCTTTTAGTCTTGGCTTAAATAAGTATATGTTGTACTATACTCCTATGATGGTATGTGTTGCTTCATTTTGGTTTATATGTATGTTTACTTGTAACATTGAGGTGATGCATCTCACCAAGTATCACTATAGGGTTACTTGGGAAGTTAATGAATAGTAGCAAAGAATGCTCACTATAACATAAAAGTAGCTTACTGTAAAGTGGCTTCAAAATGGTCATATATTCTATATGTGGTCTTATGTGATGTTTGGACTTTGAATATGTTTATATGAAGTATGTGAATGATATAAATGTTATTGGATAAAGGTTTTATGATGGTTTACTCAAAAGGCATGAAATATGATTTCAAGAAAATGTCCCTTTTAAATGCATGTTTTTGCATGGTTCTCTAATTTTTACACAAAGTGTAGGCTATTGATTCTTAAAGGATTTCTTGTATTGTGAAGATCTTGATAGATGGATTCCCAAGCCCCATGAAAGGAATCCTTCAGTTCAAGGATCTCTTACTTATGTATTTATTGTAAAGTCTTTAAATATTGTATAGTTATGTAATGTGTCTTATGGGTTGTGTCCCTAGTGAACTCTAATGTTGTTGAGTCTAAGATGGCAAAGAGACTTAAGGTCTAAATATTTATTATGACTTATATTATATATATATATATATGAAGTAACGTTTCTAGAATATGATGTGCTATGAAAATTTTTAAATATTACTCTAAATTTAGTATATCAATACGATGAATGATAATTATGGTCTTGTACAAGACCTCTGAGGGGTCAAGTACGCCATGTTACTTCTAATGGGTGCTCTCCGGATGTGACATCACATGCATTAGAACACCTTCCAAGGAATTCCTTAGATAACTACTTGTGCAATGTCTATGTGGGTTCATTACTTAAACCTATCCTAAGTAATTTCTCTTAGGTTATACTAATTAGTGTCCTAGTCATTTTCTTGTATTTTCCATTTTACTTTAGGGAAACTATAGCCTTAACCTACACTAAGACCATGGGTGCTAAACATGGAATTGGTGCTGTAGAGCCTTAGACCAATGGAAGGTGTTCTTACCTAGCCAAGGTAGAAAATTAACACATGCTAGCATTTTAGTTGATATCAAATTTCTAGATCCTATGTGGCAAGCATAGTTTATGGAACTTGGGGGCTATCATGAAACATCTCTCTACACCCCTTTTGGGTCATGAGGTTGTAACACTTCGGAAATCCAAGACGTGTCATCAAGGATAACATACGTTTCATGAAGTCTTGACACTGTTTTGAAGGTTAGTCTAATTAATATAGGTCATTTAGGATATTTAGAAACCAAAATGTCCGAGAACGTCCATGACGTTCGAAAGTTAGTTCAAAGATGTGCTAGTTCGCCTATTCCTATTTGAGTAGCTTTTGGGAGTCGGAAATTCATAAAAATGGTGGAACGGTAGCGAATCGGTGTTTAAGATGATTCATGGTCGAAACATCCGGGTACAACTCCCCAAGGACCAACTAAGGGCCCTTGAGGAGGACCCTTGGACATTGGTGTCAAACTGCCTGGGCAGTGTTGCAAACCACGAGAGCCAAGGGATGGCTCGTGCGTGGATCGATGGGGAGTTGATGCCATACTTCATCCCACACTTAGAGAAAATTTAATATCCTCTCTTGCACAATTCTCTGACCAAGACGACGGTGTGCAAGACGGAGGGAGGATCAACCGTCAACTCACAGAAAGTCCATCAGCGGGGTTCCTTCTGTGAGGGTCTATTTTACTGCTCAAATTAAGTTAAGTTCAAAATAATTAAGGTTCTTTGTTCTTAGATAGGGGATAAGGTAAAATTAATTAATTAATTTAACCCCTCATTTAAAGACCCCAACCCTCATTAGTCTAAACATAACTCACAAAATAAACTCTCTTCCTTCTCTCTACTTTCTCTCTATTAGAAGAGACCATTGAAAAGTAAGATAAGGAAGGGCTTTGGGGGATGGAAAGGGACGAATTCATCTTCAAATATTTGTCAAAATTTTAATGTATGGGATCCCTTCACCTTTGAGACCTCTTTCCTCAAAGGGTCCATTCAAAGTGATTTCAAATCTAGAGTTTTCAATTGGGTTTCATTCAATTACGAATTTGAAGTTATGAATGGAGTTGTTAATGTTTTCTTTAGGTTATATTGAATATATTAACAAGTTTTTTAACTTGATTATGGTAATTGTTGATGGACTTTCCTATATTGAAGAATATGATAAAAAGTCCCTAACCCTAGGTTGTGATCTTGACTTATATTGTAGATTCTTCGTTCAATTGACTTGGTTAACGGTTGAAATACTACTAAGTAATGTTGTTATGTTAATTATGAATGAAATATGGTGATGTATAGTCTTTCATACTAGTTCTTGAGAAGTGATCTAGGGTATGATGAATTGACTAAATCCTATGCTTTGATATATATTAACGAATTGAAGTATAGTGATTCTTTTAGCCTTGTGATTATATTGGTTATTAAATTGTGGTGACTTTATGACCTAATTTTGTTGAAATAAGGGGGGATGGTAAGACCTTGATGATGAGTTGTGAAGGAGACTTGATAAGTCTTGTTATCCCTGTACTTTGCTTCAATTATGATTAATTGTGATTATGTTATGATGATTGTGTTGGAGTTTGTCTTGTTTAGGATTGATAGAATGGTATAATATTGAGTTGAAATGTCTTGAGTATGGTTGTGAGGTTTATTAAGATTTAAAGTTATAAGGATGATGGTGATTACAAACGTGCCTTATTATGAAGGAGTATGTAATGTGTTAACTTTCCTTATGTGGATTGTGATGAAAAGATTATACTCATGCAATTCCAACTGAGCTATTATAATGATGATTATATAAGGTCTAAATCATATGACCTAAACTAAGTTACGATTGATAAATAAATATTAATGACATTTCAATAAGGGACTTAACTTAGCACCGAGTGATCTTTTATATGAGAGGGTGACACTTTCCAACATAGGGAAAGTAGGGTTCACTACATTTCTCACGGGGTGGATAGCCTTATCACCCAAATAGGGTGTAGAGTGATATTTCCAATGCCTCCCCAAGTTCCATAACTATGTTGCCACTATAGTAAACTAGCTAGTTGATCCACCTAGATGTTATGTTTTATGTTCGGTTTTATCTTGGTCGGTATACCACCTTTCATTTGTTTAAGGTTTTACGATACCGGATTTCACATTAGCTCATGTGGTCTCTGTCGGTTAACGGAAGTGTTCTCTAAACTAAAATGAACTAATGAGGTATAAACTACTAAAGTGACTTGAGGGTTTTGACTTAGTTTAGGTAGGGGTATGGGACTCTACCCATACCTTGCACTAGTTTGCCTTGATAAGAGCTTTAGAAGGTTAATATTATGTATGTGAATGATGATAAATGTAAATGATCATATTTTGTGATTATAATGCTTATGAACATGCAATTGGTCTTTATTGTTAAAGTATGAACTTATGTGTAATTGAAGACTATGTTATGTGAAGTGAGTTACTATTTATGGTTCTTGTTGGGTTACTTGATTAAGTTAGAGTATGGGGATTTGCTTGATCATTGCACTTGTTGACTTTATGAGGCCTTATGAATAGTTGTCTTGCTTTGCTAGTTACATGATGAACTCTTATTTATGCTTGTTATTTTATTACTTGGTTATATAGTTAAATGTGATTATGGGTTCAAGTATGTTGGTGTGCATATAGCTTTTTTGATTTATTGAACATGTCGAAATGATTGGTATAGTTTGTTGATTGTGCATAAGTCCTTAAAGAGGTAACATGGCATGATTTAACTAAATGTCCCCTTTTAGCATGTTTGGTTGTTATATGTGCATATGGTCTCATACTTACTACATGCGGCATACTAACCCCATTTTCTTCCTTTTCCCAAACATTTTAGGTTCCGGTCATTGAGGTTTCGTTTGATGCGATTTAAAAGGATACTTGAATATTCTCTCAAATCTAAGTAGTAGATCGTCATTTTGCTGAGGATAACACAAATATTCTATCTACGCATTTTCTTAGATCTAAAGACACTTATGTTTACTCTATCTTTCATTTGAGAACAAGTTGTATAAAGCCTATATGTGGCTTACTTTTATTGTTATAGGACTATGTCCATGTTGATATTGTCATTCTTGATGGTTAAGAGATAAGACGAATTTTATGACTCTATTCTAACTTATATGTCGATGTGAAAAAAAAGTACAACACTAAGTAATCTTTTTATATGAAGGGTCTATGTATACTCGATAATAATACTATTATGTGTATGTAGAGGTCTATGTAAACCTACAATTAGATATAGTTAAAAGTTTTGAATTCTTCCGTATTTTTAACTTGTGAATGAAATGATCAAAACTAAGGGGCTAGTCTTAGTCCTCAAACAGACGACGACGCCGGTTATGGTTAGGGAGTAAAGCCGGATGTGACAGAGGTTATCCACCCGATGAGGACCATTAGTGGATTCTTTTACCTTCCCTCCTTATGAAGGTGCCACCCCCTCATCTACAAGTTCACTTGGTGCTAATCTATGTTTCCTCATATGATTAGCTGATATATCAGAGATGAGAGTTCATCAACCTATATCATGTGAGAAATCCTTTTTCATTGACATAACATATGTATTAGCACTATCTAGTAAAGGATACACTTGAGAACATCTTTCAAGGCTACTCTATTAACTATATCATCATTCATGTGTGTGTATATTCATATATGTGAGCACTCCTTTCACAAAAACACATTAAGACCACACATCACCATACATTCATATTCATGCACATAGAGAACCAAACCTAGGAACTATCCTATCAAGGCACACACATGTGCAATTCATAGGCAAGGTCCCATACCCTTGCCTATACTAATACACCTATCAATTCATCCTAGTTAAGGAACCGCATATCATATTTTCATAAACATAAGATTAACATGCATAGTAGTAGACACTAGTGAATATGGGAACTACCTTTCATTAGACACTATGAACGTTTACTACATTTTAAGCATGCATAATGTGTGAGTGTGTGTACATTGGCCAACATGATCACATAATGGATATCAACAACACATTGAGGCACCATCTACTTAATACCACATTAAACTTTAAAGAATAGTCCACACAAAACAATTTACCATAGGAGTAAAGCTAACTTCATATTACACTTTAGGACTCCGAACATTAGCTCTTCACGCATTTACATAGGGGTACATGTGAAGGGGTCATCAATCCTTAGCACTTCATTAATGGAAGAACCTACACATGGTCTTAACATAACCATTTACATGCTCATAACAATAGTAACATAACCTAGATTCACAATTAATGTAGAAGACTAGGAACAAGTTACACATAAGGTAATAAGCATAACCACTCATTCACATATTTATCAATTTGCCTTCAAGTCCATGGTCAACATACATATAATGACAATAAAGTAAACACCTCCACCATAAGTGGACCATACCACACAATGCCATACAAGGCTTCATCAACAACACTATAGAGAAGTAGAGAAGTAAAAGAGAGTACAGTAAATTTTACCAATCCTTTAGCCTTTGGTCATCATTGATCATTAGTAATCTTGCATCAACAATTCAAGTAATGAACAGTAGCTAATGTACCATAATCGTAGATGAAGTTATGTATAATCTACTACAATATCATGCCACTACTAGTACAACACATTAAGAAACTACAAGTTAGAAGGACAGACCATTAATAAATATCACTTGCATAGATCATAAATCATATTTTATCAATACTAACAATCTAGGACAGTAGATAAATACACACTTACCACAATGAAATCATGCTTAAATCCCCACAAGATTAAGATACCAACATAGTATTAAACTATCAATTCATTAGAGAGTAGAGAAAATAGGCAATGCTAATAATTCCCGTATCAATCATATTTTTAATATTAATATACATTTTAGGAAGAATCTAAGTAGATCATTACTCAAAAGGAATCATGATTCATCTAACATAAAGTAGAGATCACATCACATACATAGTATTATTAAACGATAGACTAGGAGAACCTAGATCAATTCATACAAAGCCTTCTTTATTTTCTCATACGAGATTTATACTTACAATTCAATCATGATATCAATATAAGGAAGTAGCTACAAACATTCCTTTATAATCGAATTCTAATTTTATACATGATAGGATCAATGTTACAGTGAATTGCATGGAGATCTACGCTAGGTATGTTCAAATCTTAATACATTGATCCACATCAATCCTTCATCATCAATTGGTCATCAATACACGGGAATAATAGTAGATATAAGTAATTCAACGTAAAAGAGTCACAATTCAACCAATAACAAGCTACGATAACAAAGTTCATTCAAGGGCTAAATCGAGTTTTGGAAAGGACATGGGTTGATCATGCAATTGGATTGAAATCACGTTAAAACAAATACATTATCATCAATTTATCATGATTTATCCGTTGAAAACGTTTTTAGAAAGACTCCATGGCTAGATTGAAGAAGAAGAAGAAGAAGTTTGATGACTAATCCATGGAAATCCAAGCTCCAACCTATTCTTGAGCTTCACCAACAATGGAGGTTTCTAGGGAGAATTAGTTTTGGAGGGAAAGTTTATTTTGTGTGAATTGGATTGTGAATTGGTTTATCACGTTTTTCATCACTTATATACACCCAAAAATAGATAAGTAAATCAAGCAGGGTCATTTTAGGATGTGAGGTGAATTTTCCAGTCACCCCTTTAATGAGGCAGTCGCATGGGAGCAGTTCCAGGCCACTATCTACGGCATTTAGGTCCATCGATGGGTCATTTGTGGCTTTAGTCAATTGGAACTTCGGTTGTTCTTTGTTTGATCCTTGACCAGCATAAGTGTCCTTGGAAGACACCTCACCAATGGGATGTTTGTCAAGAAACGGGGCGTCGTTAGGTTTAGTCAATTGACACTGCCAAGGCAGTGTCTCGACTACCCTTGGGTCCTTCTTGTGGGCCCTTTTGCGGTGTCCTTTGGAAGTCGTACCCGGTCGTTTCCAACGTAAATATGCACATTGAAAAGTAAATAACCTTCCATTTTAGTTTAAACAAAAACAATTACACGTAAGACGTCAAAACATGCTAGGCCACATAAAAACAAACATGAACATCTCAAGGTCTAACTTTCGAACGTCTTAGACGTTTAACCTCCAAACTTCATGAAACTCCATATACTGCCTATAAACATCAATTTAATTCATAATAAGATTTACTAAGCTAATGACATAAAATTATACGGGAGTATCGACACATGAGGCACATAGGTGACTAGTCGTCAAACGTGTTGGTCGTCCCTTGACATTTGACTTCCAAATAATCTCAAACATTGAACACTGCCTTAATAACATATTATAAGCCTTTTTACGACTTTAAAACCTTAAGACAAGAATGTTAGTCTCTAGACACCCTAATTCATTTTGGGGGTCTTACAATATCCCCCACTCGGGAACATTCGTCTTCGAATGACACTTAGAACACTATTATCGAAACAAGGAATTCAATGCATCATTGAGTAGTTCATCACATTCATAAAAAAATTACATATAATTCAATGCACCAAACATACAAGTAACACAT
Organism: Solanum pennellii; assembly: GCF_001406875.1. Taxonomy (NCBI): domain Eukaryota; kingdom Viridiplantae; phylum Streptophyta; class Magnoliopsida; order Solanales; family Solanaceae; genus Solanum; species Solanum pennellii. Next base: position 31,016,883 of record NC_028645.1, read on the forward strand.
CTTCAAATCATTTTATCACTCAATGCACACAAGCAAGCAAAACATTCATTCACTCACTCTTTAATACATCAAACATAAAGGCTTTTATGATATTTATAGGAGGAACATCATTCTGCTAGTTATAACATGGTCATTACACTTCAATTCATTAATAGCTCATCTTGCAACCACCTTTAAGTCACACTTAGGAAAATTTCAACAACACTTCAAGAAATATTTGGGCAGTCATACCTCATGCAACGTCCCACAAAATGAGCTAGGTTGAACTAGAGCCTAACACTTGTGTCATGATGTTTTAAACTCATAAAATGGTTAAAAATAGTGTTCATAGGCAGTATATAAAGTTTGGAAGATGTTGGAGGTCAAACTTCCAAGAACATCCATATTTGGAAACTAGTCGAAGTTGAACTAGTGTGTCGTAGTGTTTTGTAGTGATGTTTTGGGGGATGTTTTGAAGGTTAAATTAAGTAACTTGATTTCCTATGTTTAGCCTGATTCAAAAAGGGTCTAAATGTCCGGGAATCATACCTCAGGGACCATCAAAAGGGTCCCCAAAGAGGACCCGAACTTTGATTGACAAGTTGCCACTCCAGCCTGTTTTAGGCAGTGGCGCGCAGCTGTCATGCAGTAGGGAAAATTCTTTCCCTGCGACGCGGGTCTGTCACGAACCATCTGTTCAAGAATTTTCAAAAAATAAGATTTGGAAGTGTCTCCGCGACGCGTATTAAAGTCCCAGATTTCGCTGCGTCGTTTTAAAGTCAAATTTGAGTTACTTAATTTTTTCAATAAATGTAGGGGGATTTTGGGTAATTTAGGGGTTCATTATGGACCGTTATAGGACCTATTTTAACCCCTAACCTCACCAATTAAAGCCAAAACCCTCAACTAAAAATAAAACCTCTCCATTCACACTCTCCAAAACCTCCATTGTTGAAGGTTTGAAGCTCCAAGGAAGAAGATAGGTTTCTCAAGTTTTTCTCCATCAATATTTTGGGCTTTTCATAACAATTAAAGAATGGTTAATCATCCTTGAAATCTCTTTCTTCAAGGAGTCAATTACAATGATTTTCAGAGATGATCAAAAAATGAATTGTCCAATTTCATAATCTAGGCATGGGTTCTTGCATAAAATGTTTTGAATCAATGTTTTAGGATTGATTTTATGTTAATGAAATATTTTAAATCTACAATTCCTATGAACCCATGGAAACCATGCAATCCTTCTTTTTACTATTTTATGGGTTAAGTGATCTTGTCTCTATACTTATGAATTATAGTGTACTTTTCTATGGGCAATTGAATAATGTAAGAAATGTATTCAATTGATGTATAATAGGGATTATATTGATAAATGTATATTGAATTGACTTAGATTCATTGATTATTATGATTTTTGTATTGAATCAATGATCATGGCCATGGGTAAGGGCCTATTGATATTGTATTGAATGATTTAGCTATGGACTGAAGTGGTGAGGATTGATTGGTAGTAAGCTGCCCTTATTCTCTATATTTTATGTAATGTAGGTCTTGAATTATGTTGTGATTAGTATTGTCCACTTATGGTTGCGGTTTTATGTATTTTACTTGTGAATTATATGGCCTTGTCGGCGTTACTTTATGTATTATGATGATCATGAGTTTGTCGGAACTACTTGACGTATTATGACGATTTGTGTACTTTATTATGTGAGTATAATCATATCTATACACATGCTAGTAATGTGAAAGTTTAATATTGTTAGGTTATCAAGTTAGATTATGACTATGTCTTTATATGTGTAGTATTATAGTTGATGGATGATTGTTCCTATTTGACTAAATGAGAATATAATGGTTATATTGATGAGTCTATAGTAGTTTATAGGATGGCCCATAGATGATGTTAGTTATGCCTATGTGCTTATTTAATGATATGTTATATGTAAAGATGTGTTGACTTGTGTCCCTTACTTGATATATGTATATTATGAATATGAACATCTTGATGTTTAGATTTCCTTATTGAAAGTATTATAATAGATTTAGATATTTTCAATATGTTGAAGTATGCGTTATCCCAATATATTCGTATGGCTAAGATGGCGACTTTGAAACTAAGCCTTTCATCATGTCTTTTGTATAAAAGAGATACTTTGAAGTTTTATTATTTTGTATGAAAAATTTTAATTCTGCACTACTTTTCATACATGTATGCAATGAATGGTATGGAAGGGTTTTGTACAAGACCTCCGAGAAGTCGAGTACGTCGTGTTTCGATTCCAAAATTCCCTAACTTCTAGGGAGTACTCTCGGGTCATGACAAACTTGTTATCAGAGAATAAGGTCATGATGTAGTACTTAGGAATTGAAAAGTCTCAAAAAAGTCACGCCTAGTAGAGTCTTGACCATAGGTGTAAGTCGCGACACACCTATGGGAGAGAGACTATATGATGATAGAGTTTCCCTTCTTTTCTACTCCTATGTCATGCAGTCGAGTAAAAAGTTATGAGTTCTCTTTATTATGGTTTTCCTTGTATTTCTAGGCAGATGAAAAAAAGGAGGACACCGGCTAGGAGGACTGAGGAGAATGATTTAAATGAGGGACTTCCTCCCCGAAGTGGACATGTGCCACAAGTTGAGAAAGTTCCTCCTAATGTTCCGGATGGTGGTGCTCCAAAGAGCATTCACTTCTTTTCTCTCCGAGCTAAAGGAACAATTGAGCATTGTTTCACTGTAAAGAATTTGGTGTTCAATGTAGGGATTTTCAAAATTTGACTAAATTGTTATTTCATGAAAAATGGTGAGGATGTGTATATAACTGATGTATATGAACATGATATAATGTGGAGAATGTAGTTCCTCCTATATGAAATGAAAAATGTGAGTCTTATTACATGATGAGTTGTAGATGTAGTTACTACTTTCTTGTCCTGTTGAGTCTCTTATTATATGAAATTGATGTACATATGTGCGTATTGTCTATTCTTTGGTATTGTTATGACCTTAATCTTTGAGTCTTAATTCTTGAAAATTGTCTAAGTTTGGCAAGTGTCATTCGAGGACGAATATTGTCGAAGTGGGGAGAATTGTAACGTCACTCAAAATTAGATAGGTTGAACTAGATCCTAGGACTTGTGTCATGATGTTTTAAAGTCATAAAATGGTTAAAAATAGTGTTCATAGGCAGTATCTAAAGTTTGGAAGTGTTTGGAGGTCAAACGTCCAAGAATGTCCAAGACGTTCGGAAACTAGACGAAGTTGAACTAGTGTGTCGTAGTGTTTTATAGTGATGTTTTTGGAGATGGTTTGAAGGTGAAATTTAGTACCGAGAGTTCCTACGTGTAAAGTGATATCAAAAGGGTCAAAACGTCGGGGAACGACACCCCGGGGACCATCAAAAGTGTCCCCAAAGAGGGCCCGAACTTTGATTGACAAGCTGCCGCGCCAGCCTGTTATACGCAGTGGCTGCACGTCACGCAGCTGTGATGTAGTAGGGAAAATTCTTGCCCTGCGATGCGGGGCTGTTACAAACCATTCTTATATAAGAATTTTTAAAAAATAAGATTCAGAAGTGTCTCCGCGAAGCGCAGTAAAGTCCTTAATTTTGTTGTGTTATATTAGGTCAAATTTAAGTTAATTAATTTGTCCAATAAATGTAGGGGTCTTTTGGGTAATTTAGGGGTGCATTATAGACGTTGATAGGACCTATTTAAACCCCTAACCTCACAATTAGAGAAAAAATCCTCAACTCAAAACAAAACCTCTCCATTGACTCTCTCTAAAACCTCCATTTTTGAATGTTTAAAGCTCCAAGGAAGAAAATAGTTTCCTCAAGTTTTAACCAATCAATATTGTGGGATTTTAATCATATTAAATATTGTTATTCATCCTTGAAATCTCTTTCTTCAAGAAGTCAATTCCAACTATTTTTAAAGATTATCAAGAACATGAATTGTCCAATTTCATAACCTAGTCATGGGTTCTTGCATAAAAGGTTTTGAACCAATGTTTTAGTATTGATTTGATGTTAATGCAATGTTTTATATCTATAATTCCTATGAACCCATGCAAACCATGCGATCCTTATTTTGACTATTTTATGGGTTAAGTGATCTTGTCTCTATACTTATACATTATAGTGTAGTTTGCTTTGGGCTACTGAATGATGTAAGAATTGTATTTAATTGATGTCTAATTTGTCTTAGATTTATAAATATACATTGAATTGACTTAGATTCATTGAGTATTATAATTTTTGTATTGAATGGACGATCATGGTCATGTATAAGGGCCCATTGATATCGTATTGGATGATTTAGCTATGGATTGAAGTAGTGAGGGTGGATTGGTGGTACGCTAACCTTATTCTCTTTATTTTTTATAATGTAGTTCTTGAATTATGTTGTTATTGGTATGGTCCACTTATGGTGACGGTGTTATGTGTTTTACTTGTGAATTATGTGGCCTTGTCGGGGTTACTTTATGTATTATGATGATCATATAGTTGTCAACACTACTTGTAGTATTATGATGATTTTTCTAGTTTATTATGTAGACTATGATCCTATCTATATACATGCTAGTAATGTGAAAGATTAATATTGTTAGGTGATCATGTTAGACTATGACTATGTGTTTATGTGTCTAGTCTTAGAGTTGATGCATGATTGTTCCTACTTAACTATATGAGACTATAATGGTTAAATTGATGAGTCTATAGTAGTATATAGGATGACCCATAGATGATGTTGGCGATGCCTATGTGCTTATGGAATGATATGCTATGCGTAAAGATGTGTGTGTCTTGTCTTGGTAGACTTGTGTCCCTTACTTGATACGTTTATATTATGAATGAATATCTTGATGTTTAGATTTTCTTATTGAATGTATTGTAATAGACTTATCTATTTTTGTATATGTTGAAGTATGGTCCGCGTCCCAATATATTCGTATATCTAAGATGGCGACTTTGAGGCTTAGCCTTTCATTATGTTTTTTTTTTTCTATAAAAGACTTATTTTGAAGTATAATTATTTGGTATGAAAAGTTTTAATTCTGCACTACTTTTCGTACATGTATCCAATGAATTGTATAAAAGGGCTTGTACAAGACCTTCAAGAGGTCGAGTATGCCATTTTTTTATTTGGGAATGCCCTAACTTCTAGGAGGTACTCTCGGGTCGTGACACTTCAATGCACATAGACTTGAGTTAATTGAATCAAAAAATATCTGTATTAGTTAGACCTAGTGTCATGAAGGTCATACTCAACCATACCATGCTTAGTGGTGTCCATGGAGGAATGTCCATCTCCTCAACACAGTCACATGTATCATGAGTTCACACCTAAGCAAAGCACAAGGTTAATTCCATTTTAAAATGAGAAATTATCATCATTTAAACAAAGCCATGCTCATGTTTCCTTCCTAGTGAAGTCAAAATGGTATGTCACACCAAGCACATCGCAACAAATAGGAAGCCATTTCACAATATTTTCAATTTCTAAGATAGCATTAGCCTTCACAATGAGCATCAATTGGGGAAAATAACACAAATCATACACACGCACATGAACACTTAGCTAAACATTCTTTCACTTTTCAAGAGTGAGACTACAATCATGCTTTCCAAATCATCAAAGTCACATTGTTTTTTCAAGAGACTCTACAGTTTTTCATTCTAAAGAGACTCAAATTTCCATTATAAGGCTAAACATTACACCTCGCAAGTGACTACAACCTTGTTTCTTATCTTACCTCTTGAATCAAACTGATAATTAGAATGTTAAGATACACAATACACATGACAAAATATGGATTTTATCAAAACTTCCCTTTATTAACTTTGAAATCTTAAGAATATCCTTAAGGTAATATCAATAAATACATACCAAACATATTGTCACGACCCTCAAGTACACACTAGAAGTTAGACCATCCTTGAGTCGTCACACGACAAATCAGACTTCAAAAAGTCTCACTTGAGCCACTCGTACCATTCATTGCATAATAAACATTCTAAAATGAGTAGGAATTTAAAACTTTATTCACACACGAAGAACTGTTTCTATAATAAATACGGAAGCGGAAGACTTTAATTAAAACATTAAACCTTTACAACATCCCAATGAACCATCTAAAATTTAGAGTAAATAACACTTGGGACTAAGCCCATACAAGACATCAAAGGACATGTGGATATTGTCCTCGAATCGATGAGGACTTACCAATACATCATCTTCAACCCTTAGAAACCTATCCATCCTCCATGGCATATCAAAAATTCCAATTCCCTACACTTTATTCAAAAAGGGAAAAGAAGGGTTTAGTACATTAGATGTAATAAGTATGAAAGACATGCATAAACCATGAAAAAGGGACATTTAGTAAGTAACATGATTTTCATGAATTTTAATTAAAACATCATACCATAAGCATAAGAACAACATTTAACACCTTAAGAAAACATAAGAAATCATTTAAACAAACATTTATATTTTAAAGGAGACATTACAGTGAGCTACTTCACTGCTACAGTGAAGTTCCTTAGGTTCACTTTACAATCCTTTTTCCATATAATTCCTTCACTTAAAGTCATCCTGAGACTCACTTAATAAACACAAAGAGAGACCGCCCATGCACCCTCTCTAACCATGTCTAAATGATCCTCAAGACTACTTAGAATGAGATATAATGAGATACAATAGATCAAGCACATAAACATTAGCTTCTCCTACCAAAGGTGATTCCAAGGTTCAGTTGAGTAAGTCGTGAAGCGACCGCCCATACAATCCCTTTCACACACACGCAAGGGATCCTACAGATTACCTAAGATAGAATCTTTCTCACTTAATACCATAGAACTCATAGATATGACATTCTCCTTTCAAAGGTTATCAAAAGACCTACTCAAGTAACTCAAGAAGAGAATGTCCATAATTAACCTCTTTAAGATTACCTAAGTACTCCTTAAGTCTTACCTAAGATTGTATCATGTCAACATAATCAATCAATTTCCTCAACTAGAATCATTATTAAGACTTATCTAAGTAAGAGATAAAGTGACCATTCATTTGCCCCCTTCATAACTTAACTAGACAACCCTAAAATACTCTCGATAAGTACTTATTCATTAAACATACTTTGCTAGCTTAAGTCATTAGATTCATTAGTTCATTTAAGATATATTCATCATAAAAGGACATTTAAGTAATTGTCTTGGAGAAGACCTTGGGACTCTCAATAACATCATCAAAGTCTATTGTGCAATGTCTAGATAGCGTCCTATACCACTACCTAAACTTCATAGAACTTCTATAATGCTAATGGGTATCCCACTTGATGAGAATAGACAATAAATTTCATAAACCATGGTAGCAAATAATGGAATCCGGAGTTCTATCCTACTCAAGTGAGATTGTTCTACTTGCCAATGGTAGAACTTGGACACATCCCATGTAGCCACATGGTTAAGGAATATGAAGGGATTACTTTGTACTTTAGCCTCATCCTTTTCCTAGAGATACTTCCCTTACCGTACTCACTCATTTCTAGCCTTTGTTCTTATAGAGTAATTAACATATAGGTCCATACAAAGGGGTTCCATGTCAAGTTCATAACCCAATTACATTTACCCTACCAAAGAGGTCCTCTAGGGGCTTCCATGCAATGGCGACAAGAAGCTCATCATGACTTTCCTAAGTATTGATATGATGCCGTTCCATCCAATCAAACTAAGTCCATTATTCATTACATGAAGGATATCATTACGACTTTCGACTTCATGTTTCATAACCTTACCACTAGGTTCAAGTTTTCATATAAAGGACCTTCCTATCATCACTCAAGATATCATATATCATTCATACATTCAAGACTAAGAGGATTTAGCAAGCTAAGTCAAGACATCTCATATTCATATTCTAAAATGTATCAAGAAGAGGGACTTAGTCTACCTAAACAAGACACATCATTACTTCACTTTAGCACATATTACATGTCATTCTAGAAGCACATAGGAATCACAATTATCATATTTAAGTCATCCTATGAAATACTATATCATCATCAATAACAATTATAGACTCATATATTCAAGTAGGAACAATCAGGTATCCGTTCTAAGACTACACACATAAAGACATAGTCATAGTCTATCAAGATCACCAAACATCAATAGAAGAACACATACTTTCACATACTTCACATATAGGTAGATATGATCATACATCACGTAATAAACTACACAAAGCATCATATTACTTCAAGTAGTGCTGACAGGGTCATGATCATCATACTACATAAAGTAACGCTAACAATGCCACATCATTCACATAACACCGCCACCATTAGTGGACCATAGCAATCACACATAATTCAAGATCTAAATTACAATAGACATACATAATATTAAGATATTTAAGGAAGCATACAACCCACTTGATATCATCACTTCAATACAAAGCTAAATCATCAAATTCAACACCATAAGGCCCTTAACCATGGCCGTGAAAATCAATTCAATAAAAAAACCATAATACCCAATGAATCTAGGTCAATTTAATATATATTTATTAATCTAATGGAACGTAAACATCAATTGAATAGAATTCTTACGTCATTCAATAACCCATAGAAAACTACACTAAAATCTATATGTATTAAGTCAATATCAATTCAATAAGCTTAGCATTCAATATATCTAAGAATAATAAATACTCAATTGATCAAATTGAAAGTGACTATAAACCAATCATAATTTATACATGAATCAAAAGCCCATAACAATCTACACATGAGTTCATTAATATCAAAGAATGATCACATAACCCATATTTTATGTCAAATTGAGAGATTTGATAAGGTCAAGGGTTCATGGAGATTTTAATTAGAAAACATCAATTATACATCAATAAAATCATTTCTTAATGTTTGAAAAACTTTCATGCAAGAACCCAAGACTTAGACTAGAAATTGGACTTTTCATCCTTTTGAAATCTTTGAAAATCATCTTTGGAATTGGCTCTAAGGTTATAGCAAGACATAGATGAAGAACTACCATACGTTATTAGAAGAAACCAATGATAATTTATGAAGAAACTCCGTTGAAGATCCATGTTCAAGTTCCATCTTCACTCTGAACTCTGATGGAGGTTTTTGGAAAAACTTTAGGAGGGAAGGTGTTTTGATCTAGGTGTTAGGGTTTAAATGAGAGTTTATTGACTTATATACTCTTAAAATATCCATAAATACTCAAAACAACCGTCCTCATATTTTATAAGACTTGGGGTGAATTTCCAAAAACACCAAGCCTTAACAGAAAACTGGCAGGAAAGTCATAGCACCATTGACGGTCCGTGGTCTCACCCATGCCCCGTCAATGGGGTCCCATGGTTTTCTCCTGCCACTCCTCAATCTACAGTCCTAGTGTATCCATTGAAACCACCAATCTAGGGGCCTTTTCCTGGTCAACCGGCCGTTTTTTGGGTCAGTCGTATGTAGCTGCCTTGTAGTGTTAACCTCCAAGTTGGGGTCCTCTTTTAGGGCCCCCTGTGGGTCCTACATGGAGTCGTACCCGGACTTTTCCAACCCAAAGATGATAGTATATGAGTTTAGGATCTCCCACATGAGTTTCATCCAAAAAAAAACGTAAAACTCTATGAAACATGCTTAGAGACACAAGGTCATTTCAAGGCACATCTTTCGAACGGCATGGACGTTCTTGAGTGTTTAACCTCCAAACTTCACGAAACCTGACACACTTTCTATATACACCATAATAACTAATTTAAGGACTTCAAAAACTCATAAATAAGACATAAACATATAAAACATATATGAGGTACATAGTTGACATAGTCATCGAACGTCTTGGTCGTCCCTTGACATTTGATTTCCAATGTAACTAATCTCTTAGACACTACCTAAATACAATATTATAGACAATTTTAGGACCTTAGACCATCATGACAAAAACGTTAGTATCTAGCTTCACCTAAGTCATTTTCGGGACCTTACACATATAAAGGTCATGGAATTCACACTTTCTACAACACTCCATTCATGAACAAGCTTACTAAGAATTTATTAGATTCAAGCTCAAAAAGAAATAGAAGGGCAAGGTAGAAATATCTACAAACTTACTATTCCATCACCCTCCCCAACTTAGGGTAAACCCAATTAAGAGCAACTTAACCCAACCTTAAGAGGATCTTAACTTAACAACCTTGATTTTTATCATTTAAAAGTAATTACCATTTTAGAAGGAATTACAGTAAGTCAACCAAGTCATTATAAACTTCATCTCCTAGGCTAGTTATCCCCAAAATTTCAACTCAAGTATTATTCCACCACATTAGGTTTTCATGCAACATTAAGGTAAAACAATAGAGGAGACTTATCCTTACAATTTCTTCTTTTTATTTAAACATTACAGTAAGGTGACTTCTAGGTCAATGCAACCCACATCATCACCTTACGTAGAAAAGAATACTATCTTCACATCTAGGATCAAGTCTATACAAAGGACTCTAATCCATACTAGGCAACTTTAAAGGACCACATATATACCAATGGAAACATTGAACACTTTTATCAATTATAATTAGGGTAGCATGCTTTCATAGGTAGTCACTAAGCATTTCAAACAAAAATCATAATATTAGGCTATCATCATGTAAAAACATATACAGACATATCATTTCAAAAACAAACTCATTTTAACCATAATAACTTCTAACATGCTTTGATCGTTTCATGACATACATTTCTCAACATGAACTGCTATTTCACATAAAAATCTCATACGTAGCCATAAATTGCATCACATCATTAAATCATACAAAAATCCACCTTTACACAAACTCATCCAACCATAAAACCAAGTTAAACATTAACTCACCTTTTGTCCCTCAAGCATAGAGATACAATCTCATCCAAGCAATCCCATTGGATAAGAAAACATAAGAGAGAGATCTTATAGAGTTTAGTTCTATGGAACGATATGAGCATGATGAAGAAGGGAAACTCTGTCATCCTATATCCTCCCATACAATTTGATGTGTTGTGACTCACCACCAATGATACGAGAATCTACTAGATGTGGCAATATAAGACTTCATGGACCCTAAACAACTTTTAAAACCTCCTGCTCTGATACCACATTTGTCACATCCGGGGAGCATCACCTAGAAGTAACATGGCATACTTGACCTCTCGAAGGTCTTATACTAACCCATAGTTATCATTCATCGTATTGTCATAGTAAATTTAGCGGAAAATTTAAAATTTTTTATAGCACATCATATACAAGAATTTTTATCTCATATATATATATATATATATATATATATATATATATA
>NC_028645.1:31029228-31111306 GCF_001406875.1 Solanum pennellii
ATATATATATATATATATATAAATATAAATATCATAAATACATTTTTAGACCTTAAGTCTCTTTGACATCCTAGACACAACATCTTAATAGTACAATAGGGACACAACCCTTTTAACCTAACACATAACTATACAATTCATAAGACTTAAAATTAAGTTAAACATCAGGACATCCTTGGACTTAAGGATTCATTTCCTTGAGCTTAGGAATCACATATCATGCTCCTCAATCATATAGACATCCATTAAGCTTTATAACCTACAATTTGTTTAAAAAGTATATAATAATGGAGTTAGTACAAGAATGCACTAAATATATCAACAATGCAAAACATGCATCTAAAAGGGACATTTTCATGACATCATACTTCAAGCCCTTTTGAGTAAATCTTCATAAAACCTTTATACAATAGCATTTATACCATTCACATACATCATATAGAAATATTCAAGGTCCAAATATCATGTAATATCACACATAGAATTTAAGCCATAGTTGGGGTCACTTGACAGTGAGCTAATTCTTGTTTACAGTAAAAACTCCTTCTTTTAACTCATTAACCTCCCAACTAACCCTCTAGTGATATTTGGTGCAATGCATCACCTTAAGGCCACAAGGAAAACCATATATACGACCTACACAGGACAACACATACCATCATAGAAATAAAATACTTTATACATGTAAAAACCCGAAATTTACTATGCTAAGTAATACTTAACGTACCTATAATGCCAAGATTAGACCGGGTTCACACGGATTGATGCGCGTGTAAACAAACCTCTGAACCTACGCATCAGCCAAGAAAGGGTGGGTTCAGCCATGTAGGGCACCCCAATATTAAGATTCACCCGGATGAGTCTTAACAAGACTTGAAAGGGGTAATCTTAAGTTTGGAGGGTCTAAGTGTAAAATAGTCATTTTCACGCTTAGGTTAGTATTGTAATTACCAAAATATTTAATTAATTAATTAACTAATATAAGGAGTGGACAATTCGGGTAGGGTTGACCCGAATTGATTCATTTTCTCGAGTTAGGCTTCACCCGGGTTCGATCCTTGGTGGAAGCAATGATTATACTGAATTAATTGGTATTTAATGATTAATTTGAATTAGTTGGTATTTAACTTTCTGATTTAAGTAAGGTAAAATAAGATTATTAATAAAAAATTAAAAAAAAAATAACAAGGAGTCCTAGTTTGACTAAGTCTTCAACAAAAACTCCTAAACTTACTCTCATCTCTCTCCACTCTCATTCTCACGTATCTCACTATCTTCTCAAATTATTTATTAGAAAAAAGAACAAAAAAATCGAAGTTCATCACTTGAAGTAGTTGCACACAAGAAATCAAAAGAAAAACTAACCAAAAAACGAAAAGCGAAAGCATTTTTCAAATGGTTTGCTTTTGAGTTTTGTTGGAGAAGCATTTGTTTTTTGTGGGAGTTGACAGAACTTGAGATCAGGTTTGAAAGGCATTAAACGACGAAAAAAAAGTATGGGTTTTCTTCCTCTTGGTCCCTTTCCCAAGAGACCCCTAATATTTAGTCGAATTCTAATCTAAAAACTTGGAATGTTCTCTGTTGCATGTCCCTGTCACTAGCTCCCATCGATTGTCATAGGTTTGTATGTTTTCTGGTAGAAATTAGGTATATAATGTGTTTCGTGATGATTATGTTCATGTATGTATGTTCGGATTTATGTGATGATGAAAATGTGTGCAATGTGTGTGTAGCCGTGTTCTTGAGCATGTTTTGAAGCATGAAAATGGCATGTTAAAGCCTTGTGTTCTTTGTTTAAAATTACTTGGAAAAGATGAACCTAATAAGGTACGAAATATCACGCTAATTACCAAAGAATCTATTATACAAATGATGAAAAAAATAGACTAAAAACGTGACCAAATTTCCAAAAAATCTGGAAATATAGTCTCGGCAAAGTAACAAGTGACATGCTGAAATTTTTTTTTTTTTTTATGATGTGAGGTCATTAGGGATTGGACCCAAGACCTCACAATATGCAAGCTATTGAAAATTCAATAATAAAAAATGAGGTCAGGGGGATTCGAAATGGGGTAAGTCTCAAGTGAAGGAACGAAAGAGGAAAAGAATTAAAAAAAATAAGGTGTGTGGGGATCAAAACCACAACATGTTGGATAGGTGAGGGAGATAGGTGAAAAATGAAAGAAAATTAAAATGAGGGGTGTGGGAATCGAACCCACAACATCTCAATAGGTGAGGAAGTTAGGAAAAAATTTAAAGAAAAATAAAATGAGGGTGTGGGGGGTCGATCCCACATCCTCTTTTTCTCCATCGAAAAAGAGAGGAAAGAAAAAAAAAAGCAAAAAAAGAAGTGCAGGTGTTGGGATTCGACCTCAAGTACCCAAGCTGAAAAATGTAAATAAAAAATTTAATATGAGTGTAACTGTTGCTCAAGAGATTCGAAACCGGGTTCCCTTGTCCAATTCCGTATTGATAGATAAGTCTTACGTGAATAAATATTTAATGAATTCTACCCATAGGAATCGAACTGGAAACCTTGGAATACTTACAAGATGCATAAGTCTTGTACCACATAATTTTGGGGATGTATGAGTCACTTAAACGAATTATGAATGAAGCCTCATGTCTTGTACGTATGGATTCATAAGTCCAACATACGTTTAAAAGTTACTCCAAGGGGAGTTAAGTAAGAGTGTGAAACACACTAAAATGCCAAGTGCATTGGCATATGACTGACTTAACATTCATGTAATGAGGTGACTAATTATGAAGAGCTAATATGCTAAGGATAATGAAAATAGTGACAACATGATAAGAGGCTAAGATGAATGGTGAGGCAAGTCTCAACTAAGCCTAGGAATAATTTTACCAAATTTACTCACCTATGGGAGTGTAGAATGATGTAGAGTCAAATCTCAAGCATACTCCAAAAGAAAATGTTAAGAATGAATTCATAGTTAATAAGCAAAGAAAGAGTGACTACATGACTATAGGCTAGTGCAAGTGAGACAAGCTGCATCTACGCCTAAAAATAAGTGTCACTAAATGAAATTTCTAAAAGAGTATATTTATGCTAAATGATGAACAACCAAATAAAGAGTGGCTACATGAGGATAGGCTAGTACAAGTGAGAGAACTTTTATCTATGCATAGAATCAATGTCCCTCAATGTAAATTCCATCAAATCATAAGTATGTTATACGATTAACAAATAATGAAAGCTGAGTATTGAGGAAATGAAAAGATATTGAGAAAGAACAGGGTGACACCACAATATGAGGCAAGTGCAAGTGAGACAAGGTGTACCTACGCCAATATAATGTCACAAAAAGTACTCACCTAAGAGAGTGTCGAATATTAAGAGACAAGTCTCAATCAAACTCTATATATGTTAGTGTAAGGACAATTAACACTTAATACGTAAAGAAGATATCGTAAATAATCAAATAAGCTATGACTACCTCATGCTAGATGCAAGCTTCGACGATGGATAAGTTTAATGTAAATAGGAACTATAAACGAAGCACCGATAGGCTAGCTATGAATGGTGATGCCTTCTTTCGGAAAGTAGGAGGTTCACGTAATTCTCATAAGATGAGACTGTCCACAATGGTGGGTATGGGTCTCCCTAAATCTCCTAGTCTTTGAACTATGCTGCCAACATAGGGAACTAGCCAGTGGTTTTCCACCTAAGCGAGCTAGGGATGTTTTGGTTTCACTTTGGCCAGTGACTCCACCTCTTTTAATTGGGGGGAAGACACCGGATTTTAAGATTCTCACATAATCTATGTAGGTTAAAGTTGTATTTCCTCAAAGTATGAAAGATAATGAAATGAATTACCAAAAGTGTTTGGATAGGATAATCAAGAGGTGAGCTAGACTCAAGTAATGACACTAGGTCATTCTTGGTCTTTGCACAGTGAACCCGATTAGAGTCTTAAGCAACATCCTAGGTAAACCTGGTGTTCACACCCGCCTACGAACGAATAAAAATGAAGTACGTAAATGAATGAAGCAGGCTCTGTGTTTGCTAAAGAAGGCTCCCTAGTTGAGGTCCCATATGTTGAGCCCTCATTCTGGAAAGTCCTAATGTTAAGTCTGTTATTCAAATGTCTCACGACATATGAACAAATGATATATAATATATGTATGTGCTATATGAAATATCTTATGTACTATGTGCAATATGAAATGAATGATTATGCATGTTACTCTAATAGCATGACTTTCCTAATCTGATTTGGCAAGTCCAACTGACTTGGCTTTCCATAATTCATATCATTAGGAGAGAGCTATTCTTAATCATGCATGTCCTTAGTGTGTACTTGCATACACCCATACTTAGTACAAGGGTGTAATAATTTCATACATTATACTATTTTAGGTGCAGGTTCAAGATAGTGTTGAAGACATTTATTGCAGATGTTCGGTCATCAGAGCTTTTCATCTGGACTTGTAAGGTCCTCATGCATTGGAGGTTGCCTGCTATTATGTTTCTAGCTTAGTAATAGGTTTAGGCTAGTTTAGCATGTTCCACTAGTATTTCTTTCCTTTTTTGTTCAGACTTATGTAATGGTGCCATTTTGTATAATGTTACTTATGCTATAAGACTATTTATTTCAAGTTTGAATAATCCTTTATTAGATGGTTGATAAACATGAGAAATGAAATTCTTTATACGCGTATGACTATGAAGTCTATGTACACTTCAAACAAAACAAAAAGTTTCAAAGTTTCCGCTAAAATTAACCTAACGAATGTAATGATGATGTAAGTAGGCTTATCTGTGACCTCTGAGAGGTCAACGATGCCGGTTTTGGCTAGGTTCTACACCCCGCTCGTAACAAACTTGGTATTAGAGCATTAGGTGAAATATCTAATACATCAAGCTCATATCAACTACGTTAAGTAGTTTCTAAGTTATGGTAGTGAAGTGCACCACTATCATGAATTAGAGACTACATAATGCTTAGGAAATTCCCTTCTTCTGATCTTATCGTGCCTTCTCTAATGTCTGATTACTTGGTGTTACAAGCATACCTAACATCAATTCTTATATTTCAGAAAATGAACACAAGTAGGAACGCTGGTCGGGGAAGAGGAGGAGCAGCTGCTGGGGGCAACCAAGTACCACCCCAGGCCCCAGTTGCTGGAATGGAGATGCATGTTAAACAAGCTGGATTGACAGATGGTGAAGTGAGCAATGTTTTTCCACAGATGGCACAGGCCATAACTACTCAGGCTTAAGTTATCACGGCTCAAGCCGCGAGAGAGTGTTTTCCCAGAGAGAATCCTCATGCTAGCACCATGGATAGCACGCTGTGAGACTTCACCACTATGAACCCCCACTTTACTATGGATCCAAGACAAATGAGGATCCCTAGAACTTAGAGGATGAGGTCCACAAGATCCTTTGTGCCATGGGAGTAGATGAGGAGGCGAAGGCTGAGTCAACTGCATATCAACTCAAGGATGTTGCACAGATTTGGTACCGAATTGTGGCTGATAGCCGAGCACGTGGACATGTTCCCATCACTTGAGATGTTCTCAAGACTACCTTTCAGGTGAGATTCTTCCCTACAGAGCAACGAGAACCCAAGGTTGAAGAGGTCATCAACATGATACAGGGAGGTATGTCAGTCAAGGAGTATTCCATGAAATTCGTTAAACTCTCAAAGCATGCTTCTTCTCTGGTGGCAAATAGAAGGGATGAAATAAGCAGGTTTGTAAGTGGCGTGTCGGAGGATCTAGTGCAAGATTGTCCGGCAGCCATGTTGCTTAATAACATGGATCTGGGCAGGTTGATGGTGCATGTCCAGCAAGTGGAGGAAAGCATGAAGAGGAAGCACATTAGGGCATGGAACAAGTCAAGACAAGCTGAGGAGAATTTTTCAAGGAAGAGTAGTACTGAAATCAAAGATAAGCCCAGGTATAAGAAGGGACTCTCCCACAAATGAGAGTCAAGTTCATCCAATGTTCGCTATGATGGGAATTCCAAGCCCATATTTAAGAGAAATAATGAAGTAGATACACCTCTGGAGAGGCCAACTTGTAGGAAGTGTGGTAAACTTCATGGAGGCGAGTGTATGATGGGCTCTAACGCTTGTTACAGTTGTGGCAAACCGGGTCAAATGATGAAAGATTGTCCGAATATGAGAGGTCAAGAAAAAAGGAAGGAGAAAGTTCATCCTAATAGTCTAAGTAAAGAGGCTCCAAAGAGGCAATGATTCTTCGCACTTAAGTCTAGGGGTGTAGAGGAAGGCACTTCTGGTGATGTCTCGAGTGCGTAGCCTTAATTAGTCTTTCATGTGTTTGACTCTGTATAGTTATATGCGCTAGTATAAGGTTAATATTTTTGAGTCATCATGTTGGTTGCTGATTTGAGTGACGTATGTGCCTACTTATGTTGTATGCTTTTATGAGACTACGTTAGGAAAGAGTTTCCTCAGTCTATTAATGTAAAACTACTAGTAGGTTTCAAAGATGTGCACCATCATGCTAATATGTGAATCAGATATTCACCAATGAAAAGTATTGGATTGCTTATGTGTGCATATGTTCTATGGATAACTGACTTGTTGTTAGTAAAGAGTAGTGTCATTCTTGGACGACTGTTTCTAAGGGGGGATGATGTAACAATCCGAAATTTACTACGCTAAGTAATGTTTAACATACCTAGAATTCCTAGATTAGACCGGGTTCAACCGGATTGATGCGTGTGGAACCAGACCTCTTAACCTATGCATCATCAAACTCAACAAACTTAGTGTGTTAGTTGAGCTACGCAAGGTTGGGTCCAGCCATGTAGGGCAACCGAATATTAACATTCACCCGGATAAGTCTTATCGGACTTGAAAGGGGTAATCATAAATTTGGAGGGTCCAAGGGTAAAATTGTCTTTTCCAGGCTAAGGGTGGTATTGTAATTACCCTAATTATTTAATTAATTAATTAATTAATATAAGGAGTGGACAATTCAATTAGGGTTGACCCAAATCGTCTCATTTTTGCGAGTTAGGCTTCACCAGGGTACGATCCTTGGTGGAAGCAATGATTGAATTGAATTAATTGGTATTTAATGATTGAGTTGAATTGATTGAAATTGAAATTTATGATATAAGTAATGGAAAATCAGATTTTTAATAAAAAATTAATAATAAAATAAATAAATAACAAGGCTTGTTTGACTATGTCTTCAATAAAAACTCCTAAAATTACTCTCATCTCTCTCCACTCTCATTCTCACGTCTCTCACTCTCTTCTCACGTTATTTATCAGCAAAAAGAACAAAAAAATCTATGTTCATCTCATGAAGAACTTGCACACAAAAACTCAAAAGAAACACTAAACTTAAAACGAAAAGCGAAATCATTTTTCAAACGGTTTGCGCGTGAGTTTTGTCGGAGAAGCATTTGTTTTCGTGGGAGTTCGCAGGACTTGAGATCATATTTGAAAGGTGTTAAACGACAAAAAAAAAGGTGACTTGAGATCATGTAGCTGAAACCGTC
The DNA here is from genome assembly GCF_001406875.1 of Solanum pennellii. Taxonomy (NCBI): domain Eukaryota; kingdom Viridiplantae; phylum Streptophyta; class Magnoliopsida; order Solanales; family Solanaceae; genus Solanum; species Solanum pennellii. The sequence continues at coordinate 31,036,736 of NC_028645.1, forward strand.
ATCATTGACCTCTCAGAAGTCGCTGACATGCCTACCTACGTCATTATTACATTCGTTTGGTTAATTTTAGCAGAAAATTTGAAAATTTTCTTTTTTTAAGTGTATATAGACTTCAGTTATAGCATGCATACACGTATAAAGAAGTTCATTACTCATGTATACCAACCATTTAATAAAGGATTATTCAATCTTGAAATAAATAGTCTTATAGCATAAGAAACAATTGTTAAAATGGCACCATTACATAAGTCTGAACAAAATAGGAATGAAATACTAGGGGAACATACTCCACTAGCCTAAACCTATTACTAAGCTCGAAATATAACGGTAGTCATCCTCGAATGCATGAGGATCTACCAAGTTCAGATGAAAAGCTCTGATGTCCGAACAGCTGCAATGAATGTCTTCAACACCCTCCTAACCTGCACCTAAAATAGTATAATTTATGGGATTAGTATACACTTGTACTATGTAAGGGTATATGCAAGTATCCACCAAGGACATGCATGATTAATAATAGATCTCTCCTAACGATATGAACTATCGAAAGCCAAGTCAGTTGGACTTGCCAAATTAGATTAGGAAAGTAATGCTATGAGTGTAACATGCATCATTATTCTTTTCATATTAAACACAACACATAACATATTTCATATTGCACATACATATATTAAATAACATTCGTTCATATACCGTAAGACCTTGGTATGATTGACTTAACATTACGACTTCCCAAAATGAGGGCTCAACATATGGGACCTCAACTAGGGAGCCTTCTTTAGCAAACACAGAATCTCCTTCATTCATTAATAGTACTTCATTTTTATTCATTTGTAGGCCAGTGTTAAAACCAACTATACATAGGATGTTTTTTAAAACTCTCATCGGGTTCACTGTGCAATGACCAAGAATGACCTAGTGTTATTACTTATGTCTAGTTCATCTCTTGATTATCCTATCCAAACACCTTTAGTATCATCATTCATTTCATTATATTTCATACTTTGAGGAACTTCAACTTTAACTGACATAGATCATGTGAACATAATTAAATCCGATGTCTTCCCCACACCAAAAAGAGGTGGAGTGACTGGCCAAGGTGAAACCAAAACATCCCTAGCTCGCTTAGGTGGAAAACCACTGGCTACTTCCGTATGTTGGCAGCATAGTTCAAAGACTAGGATATTAGGGAGACCCATACCACCTTGGTGGACAGTTTCATCTCATGAGAATTACGTGTACCTCCGTCCTTCACGAAAGAAGGCATCACCACTCATAGCTAGCCTAGCGGGGCTCCGTTTAAAGTTCCTATTTACATTCAACTCATACATCGTCGAAGCTTGCTTCTAGCATGAGGTAGTCATAGTTCATTAGACTATTTATCATCATTTCTTTAAGTAATAAGCGTTAATCGTCCTTACACTTACATATAGAGTGTGATTGAGATTTGTCTCTTAATATTCAACACTCTCTTAGGTGAGTACTTTTAGTGACCTTATATTGGTTTGGTACAGCATGTCTCACTCGCACTAGCCTCATATTGTGGTGTCACCCTGTTCTTTCTTAACATCTTCCTCCTTTCATTAATTATTCATCGTATAACATACATATTCTTTCATGGAATTTACATTGAGGGACATTGATTCTAGGCGTGAATACTACTTTTGTCACTTGTACTAGCCTATCCTCATGTACTTACTCTTTCTTTGCTTATTCATCGTTTAGCATAAATATACTCTCTTAGAAATTTCATATAGTAACATTGATTTTTAGGCGTAGATAAAACTTGTCTCACTTGCACTAGCCTATAATCATGTTGTCACTATTTTTATTAGCATCATAGTTTAAAATAATTACTCACATTATTACGTGAATGTTCATTTCGTCATATGCCAATGCACTTGGCCTTTTAGTGTGTTTCACATTCTTACTTAACCCTCCGAGGGTCACATTATTTCATCACATATATCTTAGGCTCACTTATTTTTAATCGTACGCTGAACTTATGAATCTATACGTACAAGCCATGAGGCTTTATTCATAATTTGTATAAGTCATTCATACTTATCAAAGATTATATGGTACAAAACTTATACATCTTCTAGGTATGCCAAGGTCTCGATTTCAATTCCTATAGGCCGACTTTCATTAAGTATTTAGTCATGTAAGACTTATGCATCAATACGGAATTGGGCAAGGTAACCCGATTTTAAATCCCTTGAGCAATACTTAGTATTATATTAAATTTTCACTTAAAAACTTAGCTTGGTGTACCATGTTCAAATCCCAACGCCAACATTTATTTTCTTACTTTTATCTCCCTCACATTTGTGTTTTAGGTCGAGACGATGTGGGATCGATCCCCCACAACCTCATTTTATTTTCGTTTAGTTTTTCTCTTATTTTCCTCACCTCTCAGAGAGGTTGTGAGTTCGATCCCCACATACCTCATTTTATTTTATTTTTTCATTTTTCTCCTCTCTCCCTCGCCTATCCGAGAGGTTGTGGGTTCGGTCCCCACACCACTCATTTCATTTTTCTTTCATTTTACTCCTAACTCTTCACTTGTGCCTTACCTCATTCCGAATCCCCCTTACCTCATTTTTATTATTGAATTTTTCATAGCTTGCATATGGTGAGGTCTTGGGTTAAATCCCCAATGACCTCATACATTATAAATTTTTTTAAAAAAATCAAATTGTTTTCAAGTAACTTGGCCGAACCAAATTTCCAAAATGCTGGAAATTTGATCACGTTTTTCCAGTTTCTTTTTGCAGCATTTATACGTTAGTTCTTAGGACATTTCTTGGATCATTTAGTACATATTTAGGTGCATTTTCATGGTTACATTTGATCAAGAGTTGGCACTCAATTCAGCAACATTACACCTATTATGAACATCATGATTTACACAAGCAACTGCACGTAAAATACAAGAAATTAAACATGTTATTTCATGCTCCAATCCGTGACTACATATTTTCAGAAAAACATCTTTCATTTCTTACATAATTCCAAACATACACATATTCACATAATTATAACAAAAACACGTTACACGGCTAATATCTACCAAAAGAAATACCAACCTACAACCATCAACAGGAGCTAGTGATAGGGACATGCAACGGGAAACAATCCTAGTTTTCAGATTAGAATCGACTGAATCCTAGGGGTCTCTTAGGAACGGGATAAAGAGTAAGACAACCCATACCTTTCTTTTTCTTTTAACACCTTTCAAATATGATCTCAAGTGCTGCAAACTCCCACGATAAACAAATACTTCTCCAACAAAACTCACCCGCAAGCTGTTTGAAAAATGCTTTAGCTTTTCGTTTTTAGTTTAGTGTTTCTTTTGAGTATTTGTGTGCAAGTTCTTAAAGTGATGAACTTTGATTTTTTTTGTTCCTTTTCTGATAAATAACATGAAAATAGAGTGGAGAAAGTCGTGAGAATGGGAGTGGAAAGAGAAGAGAGTAAGTGTAGGAGTTTTATTTGAAGACTTAGTCAAACTAGGACTCCTTGTTACTTATTAATTAAAAATCTGATTATTTTTAAGGTTAAGGTGAAATGACTCATCATGCACTTACTGAAATCAGATAACTAATATTAATTAATTGAATTTAACATTGCTTCCACCAAGGATCGAACTATGTTGAAGATCCACTCGCAAAAAGGGTAAAATTCGGGTCAACCCTACCCGAATCGTCAATTATTCACAATAATTAATTCATTAGTTAATCAAATATTAAGGGTAATTACAATGGTAACCTTAGCCTGGAAAAGACTATTTTACCCCTAGACCCTCCAAACCTAAGATTACCATTTTCAAGTTCGATAAAGACTCATCAGGGTGAATCTTAATATTCGGGTGCCCTTCATGGCTATACCTAACCTTTCCTAGCTCAAATAACTCACAAAGATGGTTAGCTTGGCTGGTAAATGGGTTTTGAGGTCTGGTTCCACACGCATCAATCCGTGTGAACCCGGTCGAATCTAGGCATTCTAGGTACGTTTATCCTTACTTCGCATAGTTATTTTCGGGTTGTTACATTATCCCCCTCCTTAGGAACATTTGTCCCCGAATGACACTACTCTTTACTAGCAACAAGTAAGTCATCTATAGAACATATGCATATATAGGCAATTCAATACTCTTCATTGGTGAATATTTGATTCACATATTAACATGATGGTGCACATCCTTGAAACCTACTTGGAGCTTCACATTAATAGACTAAGGAACTCTTTCCTAACTAGTCTCATCAAAGCATACAACATAAGTATACACATAATTCACACAATTCAGCAACCAACGTGATGACTCAAACATATTAACTTCATACTAATGTATAAAACCATACACTTAAAAAACATGAAAGACTAATTAAGGCTACACACCCAAGAAATCACCACGGGTGTCTTCCCCTACACACCTAGACTTGAGTGAGAAGAATTGTTGCCTCCTTGGAGCCTCTTCACATGGACCATTCAGCTGAACTCTCTCCTTCACTTTTTCTTGACCTCTCCTATTCGGACAATCCTTCATCATGCGACCAGGTTTGGAACAACTTTAACAAGCGTTAGAGCCCATCATACACTCTCTTCCATGCAGTTTGCCACACTTTCTACAAGGTGGCCTCTCCTGAGGTGTATCTACTTTATTGTTTCACTTAACTTTGGCCTCTCATCTTTCTGAAACACCAGAGTTGATGTTAGATACGCTCTTAACAACAAGAAAACAAAATTTCATAAGGCATGATAATATTAGAAGAAGGGAAAATTTCCTATGCATTATGCAGTCTCTAATTCATGATAGTGATGTGCTTCACTACCATAACTTAGAAACTAGTTAACGTGGTTGATATGAGCCTGATATCTTGGATATTTGACCTAATGGTCTGATACCAAGTTTGTCACGACCGGGGTCTAGACCCTAGCCGAAACCGGCGTTGTTGACCTCTCAAAGGTTGCAGACAAGCCTACTTACGTCGCCATTATATTCGTTCGGTTAATTTTTGCTGAAAATATGAAAATTTTTGTTTTGGTTTAAGTGTACATAGACTTCATAGTTATAGGTTGATCATGTTTTTGATCATTTGTATACGCAAAAAAAAGCTAAATAAATCTAGTAGGGTCAATTTAGGATGTGGGGTGAATATAGTATTCACCCATTCAATACGGCAGTTGCAGGCCACCATCAGCGACATATAGGTCTATCGACGGGCCGTCTATGGCTTCTCCCGATTGTACAATGCGCTCGTCTTTCGTTAAGCCTGGACTAGGCTAAGTTTCCATCAACGACAGCTGACCAACGGGCCGTTTGTCAAAAACGGGGTGTCGTTTGGTTAAGCTTATCGACACTGCCAAGGCAGTGACTCTACATCCCTTTGGTCCTTCTTGTTGTCACTTTTGCGGTACCTTGGGAAGTCGTATATGGGTGTTTCAAACTTAAATATTCACATTGACAATACAATGACCTTCCACATCAGTTTCACCCAAAACAATTACACGTAATCTTTCCAAACATGATAGGCCCCATCAAAACACACATGAACATATCAAGGGATAACTTTCTAACGTTTTAGACGTTCTTGGATGTTTGACCTCCAAACATCATGAAACTCCATATAATGCCTATAAACATTATTTTTACTCATTTGAAGACTTCATAATCTCAATATATAAAATTAAACGCAAGTGTAGACACATGAGGGGCGTAGGTGACTAGTCGTCGAACGTCTTGGTCGTCCATTGACGTTTGACTTCCAAATCACCTCAATTGTTACACAATTCCTCAATACCATATCATAAGCATATTAGGAACATATAAACTTAAGAAAACCATGTTAGTATCTAGAAAACCTAACTCATTTTGGGGTCTTACACATGGTTCGCTATAACTCCGAGTCGTCTCTAGTGGTTGGGGTGAAATCAAAACAACACCTTGATCCTCTATTTCTAAATTTCTGAATTTCCAACAAGTAAAAGTGTAGCACCAAAGGACGGGTGGCTTGACTCAAAATATAGACATTCCCACATGGAAGTGGGAGGATATTAACATGGATTTCATAGTTCGGTTGCCTTCTACCCGAAGGTAACATGACTCAATATGGGTTATTATTGATAGGTTTACCAAGTCCACACATTTTCTTCCCATAAAAGTCACATATTCGGCAGAATATTAGGCCAACTTGTAACTCTAGGAAATAGTGAGATTGCATGGAGCCCCTTTGTCCATCATTTCAGATAGAGGTACTCAATTTACCTCCCATTTTTGGAAAGATTTTTAAAGTGGGATTGGTACGAAGGTGAAACTTCATACCACTTTTAATCACAAGAAGGATGGTCAAGCGGAACACACTATTCAAACATTTGAAGACATGTTAAGGGCTTGCATCATCGACGGCAAAGGTAATTGGGATGACCACCTACCTTTGATAGAATTCTCTTACAAAAATAGCTTGCACTCTACTATCTCCATGACACCCTTTGAAGAACTCAATGGGAGGAGGTGTAGATCCCGGATTAGGTGGTATGAGGTAGGTAATTTTGCTATACTTGGTCTCGATTTGGTTTACGAAGATCTCAAGAAGGTTTGGGTTATAAGAGATAGACTAAAAGAAGCTCAATGTTGACCAAAATCCTATGCCAATATAGGAAAAGGGACCTTGAGTTTGAAGTAGGAGATTTGGTCAATTTGAAAATGTCACCCATGAAAGGGGTGATGAGGTATGGAAAGAAAGGTAAACTTCATCCCCGTTATGTGGGGCCATATAAAATTTTGAAGAGGGTTGGGAGTGTTGCCTATGAGTTGAAATTGCTAAATGAGTTGGCCAAGATTCATCTAGTATTCCATGTATCTATGCTTAAGAAGTGTTTAGGCGATCCGGTGTCCATCGTCCTCTAGGAGATTTTGGGTAAAGGAGGACCTTTTATATGAGGAGGTATCGGTTGAGATCTTGGATCGCCATGTTAAGAAATTGAGGAATAAGGAGTTTTCCTCTGTAAAGCTTCTATTGCGAAACCCCCTTGTTGAGGATGCAACATGGGAGGTCGAGGCCGAAATAAAGACCCGCTATCCTCATTTTTTACCTCTTACTCCTAGCAAAGATTAAGGTTAGTAATTCCTTATATGATTATTGTGAATGACGTTTAATTTATTATGTTTTTCTAGATATGTGAATAGTATAGTAGAAATTCATGCATAAGTGGAGTTTCTATCTTTCCATGAAATACGTTTATTATGTTGTCTTTCACTTGAGTGTGTTGTGTGCTATAAGTGTTCATGAAAAATCATAATGAGCATAATTGATACTGTTTTGATAAGAAATCAACGTGTCAACTTTAAATATTCATATTGAGCTCATACTGAAATGAAGAAGGTAGTACCTCGTTATGTGATATGTAAAGTTGAGCTTTTGTTATGGCATGTGTGGATTAAGTTTGTATTTTTTAATGATGTGTTTATATGTTTAAAGGAGTTTATATTTCCTCTTATTATCTATGACTCGTTATTATATTTTTGGTTGGTTTGCTGCTAGTATTGAGTTTTTCTCCTATAGAAAGGTATAGAGTGTCATCCAGGTACGATTGTTCCTAAAGAGGGGGAGTATTGACACACCCTGAAATTTACATGAACTATACTAGAGATTAATATATCATGTAATAATGATTTTAGGTCGAAATAACTTTAAATAACTTGTTTGAGAATTATCGGAGCCATTGCAATAAAGAAAGGCCTTAATGTTCGCAAACAAGTGATATTTAACTAGTTGACTTATGTATGTTTGGGGAATGTTTTGGAGGATCAAATGAAGTATATATTTTGTAAAAATACTTTGGATAGATATAGTGTAGTATATAGAGTCTAAACGTCTTATAATGAAACCCTAAGGACCACAAGAAGGGTCCTCGGGAAAGACCCCAACATGGGTGGGCAGGCTGCCAAAGCAGCCTGCGTAAGTCAGGATTCAGTGGGCTGCTGTGCGACGCGAAGAACACACGTACCTTACTATTTTAAATTTTATTTTCCAAATAAAAAGTGTGTGTTGGCCCCGCGATGCGGAGACACTTCCCAGATTCGTAAAATGTCATATTTTGGGTGTTTTGACTTCACAAATAAAACCATTTAAGTGAAGGGTCTTTGTGTAATTTAATGGGTGACAATATAATGTATTCGGTTCAGTTCTAGTAAGTATGGATTCCTAATATATTTGTTGTCTCATAAGACGGAAACCCTCACGTTAGTAAGTCAAGGTTTCTAGAATCAATCTCCTTGTCCCTTAACTATGTCCCAGCATAAGACTCTAGCTTAGTGGATCCACCTAGATAGCTACGTATGAATACACCATAGGCAAGTGTTAACCCTCTCTTTTCGATGTGGGAGTATTTTACGGATTCCATGCAGCTCACATGGTCTCATGTTGATTATAGTACTTGTTTCCCTAAAGAAAAGTTATGAACAAGTTATGTATGTGAACTTCTATTATGGTTGTCTTAAAGGTTACTACACAGTGTGAGGGAGGGTATGTAACTTCCCTTAAACATTGCTCATGTGGGATCCTATAGGATGATTCTAGTAGTTTTCTTTTATGATTATGATTATGTTGATAAGTTATGAATAGTATTGGTATATAAAGTATGTTATATATGAGAATATGTTGTAAGTATGAAATAGGTTGCTAATGTGATACTTAGCTTTGAATAGGGTTATGGGGCTTTATTCTTGGCATTGCACAAGTGTTTCTTGAGTTACTTATATGTTGATATGATTACGGTGTTCCTTTTGTGTGTATATTGAGTTGTTGGTCATTGTGCATAGTTTTGACTAAATGGGCCTTTTTTCATGCATTAACGATTTTTATTCAAAGGGACCATACATAGTACATGTGTTTTTTACTAACCCATATTTCTTCCCTTTTCCCCCAAGCATTGCATGTTCGGTCCGTTGAGGTATGATTGAGGCTAAACAAAGATGGCTTGGACTAGACTCTCCAAGTTTTGGTATGACGTCTAGTTCGAGGATGCTGCTACACACTCTATCATAGTGGTATATGTATTGTCGACTAGACATTCATTTGTTTCCTATTGTTGAAGATATTGATGTAAGCCCTATGTGGAAATTATGAATCTGTGAAAGGGCTTTGCCTGGATTGTTTGACTTTGTTATATATGGTTGGTATGAGACAAAGTATTAGACTAAATTACTATGCATTGTTATGGTCTATTGCGTGAAGACTATGTATGCTTCGTATGTAGAGGTCTGTGTAAACCTCCATGCTATATAAGAAAAACTTTAATCCTCATAGAGGATGACGACACCAATACACATAGGGGGTACTTTGGGTCGTAACAACATCCTAAGCTTGAGTCGAATGACATAATGGTATCCTTCTTGTGTAGGTGATGGACTTCGAAACGGTTTGCTGAAACGGAATGAAATCAATCATAGGAAAGTCATTAAGGTATCCTCTTCGCCATTGTAAGGCAGCCCTTGAGGACCTCTTTGGTACGGTGAATGTGATTGGGTTATGAACTAGATATGGAACCTCTTCATATGATCCTTAATGTGAATTACTTTATGAGAATAAAGTCTAGCACCTAGTGAGTATGGTAAGGGAACTAGCTCTAGTTAAGAATGAGGCTAGAGAGCAAAGAAAACCCATCATAATCCTTAACCATGTGCCTACATGGGATGTGTCCAAGTTTCACTATTGGCAAGTAGAACACCCTTCATAAAAGTAGGTTAGAACTCTGGATTCCATGCTTTGCTACCATGGTCTATGTCGGTTATTGCCTATTCTCATCATATGGGATACCTACTAGTATTGGAGAAGGTCTATGAAGTTTAGGTGGTGGTATTGGACACTATCTAGACATTTCTAAATAAGCATTGAAGATGTTTGTAAGAGTCCCTAGGTCTTCACCAAGACTATTAATTGAATGTCCTCATATGATGAATGTCGCTTAAATGAATTAATGAATGTAATGACTTAAGGTAGAAAAGCATGTTAAATGAACAAGTACTTATCTAGAGTAGTTAAAGCTTATCTAGTGAAGTTGTGAAGGGGGCATAGGAACGGTCACTTCGTATCTTGCCTAGATAAGTTTTAAGAATGACTTTAGTTTGGGAAGTTGTTTGATTAAGTAGGCATGATCCAAACTTAGGTACTGTCAAGGTTTACTTTGGTAATCTTGAAGAGGTCAAGTATAAACATTCTCTTCTAGATTTACTTGAATGTGTCTTTTGATAACCTTTGGAAGGAAAACTGTCATATTATATGTATGTTGTTGTATTAAGTGAGAATGATCTTATCCTAGGTAATCTAAAGGATCTATTAAGTGTGAGTGAAGGGATTGTATGGGCGGTCGCTTCACAACTCACTCAGGTGAAACTTAGAATCACCTTTGGTAGGAGGATCTCATGGTCATGTATTTGGTGTATTGTAAGTGTGTATATCTCATTATTGGTGGTCATAAGGATCATTTAGGTGTTCCAAGAGAGGGTGCATGGGCGGTGTATCTTTGTTTTACTTAAGTGAGTCTTAGGATAGCTTTTACTGAGAAGATTGCATGCTATAAAGTGTTCAATGTGAATTGGAATAACTTCACTTAAATGTTAAAATAGTTCACTGTAAAGATATGGTAATTCACTGTAAATTGGCTAAGCTAACTCTAACATTTCCTAAAATTTGATAAAATTCTTACGTTTTATCTTTTCTGTTTCTAAGGTGTTAAATGTTGTTGTTATACTTATATTATGATAATTAGATCAAAAGATACATATATCCAATAAATATTCGTTTTCATTATTTTTATGCATTTTTCCTTACTTAGTACATGTGTTTGTACTAATTCCATGCTTTTAACTATCTCTAAAGTGATTCATAGGTGAAGGTGTTTTTGGGAGCAAAGGCTTGGATTGTAGGATCTTTCAAGCAAGTTTGAAGTATGTCCTCATTTGACTCGAGGGCATAGATGTATTCAGTTTCTTTTATTGAAGTATTGTCACTGACATAGTAGTACTATATTTCTATTGTATGGGTAGTGTTCTATGTATTCTTGTGTCTAACATTTGATGAAATGAGACTTTGTTTTTCCTATAAGTTTTATGAGAGATATTTTGAAAGATGATTCTAATGTTTTGTGTAAAGTTATAATTTCTCACTAATTTTCATCTATGTATATGCGATGAATGATGTGAAAGGGCTTATCCAGAACCTCCGAGAGGTCAAGTACGCCGGTTGCACTCCGAGTGTGCAATATCTTCTAGGGTATGCTCTCGGGATGTGACACTAGGACTCTATCTAGGATGACCTAAGGTAAGTTGCTTAGGAAAGGTGAGAGTAACGAACATACTTATGCATTACACAAGTTGCTCTTTTGGATGTTCTAGTAAGATGTTATAATATGTAAGATTATGTTTCTGTGTTTATGCATGACATTGTAGTGTTGTCTACTTGTTGTGATAATATGCATGGTCTGAGACTATAGATGTGGTCTTGTCCCTACATGCACAATGTTGGTCTTAATGACTATATGATGAAGGTCTTGGTTGGCATGAATGAAGTTGTCTATATTTGTCATGTTAATGTATGAAGTGAATGTTAAGACTTATGGTCTCATGATAGGGTTACTAAGTATGTGTGAGGTCATGGGGCTTCACATGTACATTTCACTAGTAGACTCAGATTGGGATTGTGTGTAAGGTCTTATAATGTTCTCTGTGAAGCAAAGTTGGTATATGTGCATAACGATTAATGCTCACTGTAATGCCTTTATGGTCTTGACTTAAATGTATCTATGATGTACTATATACTTCTATGATGGTATGTGATGGCTTTTGTAGAATGCATGTATGATTCCTTGTGGCATTAAGGTGATGCATTGCACCAAGTATCACTAGAGGGTTATTTGGGAGGTTAAGATGTTAAAAGAAAGGAAGCTTACTGTAAATTAAAAAGAGTTCACTGTAAATAAGGAAAGTTGTTACTGTAATGTGACTCTAAAATGCCTTAAATTTAATGTATGATTTTATATAATTGATTACCATTAACTACGCCTATATGAATTATGTGAATTGTATAAATGCTATTGTATTAAATTTTTATGAAGATTTCACAAAAAGGGTGTGACGCATGGATTCAAGTAAAATGTCCCTTTTAAATGCATGTTTTTGCATGTCTGCCATACTAAGAGTATTCTTGGACTAACTCCATTCTTCTGTACCTTTATACACAAAGTGTAGGTTACGGATGCTTAAATGATTTCTTTAAATGATGAGGAGCTTCATATGTGATTCCCTAGCTCAAAGAAAGGAGTCCTTAAGTCCAAGGATTTCCTAACTTATGGTTTACTGTAACGTGTCTTAATTTTTTATTTATGATTTTTGGGTTAAGGGTCGTGTCCCTAAAGTACTCTAAAAATGTTGAGTCTAGGATGGCAAAAAGAGACTAGAGTCTTTAACTATATATTACGATACTTCTTATATAAATAAGTGATGTTTCCAGTGTATGATGTGCTATGAAATGTTTTAAATTTTCCGCTATATTTACCTATGACAGTGCGATGAATGATAACTATAGGATTGTATCACACCTCCGAGAGGTCAAGTACTCCATGTTACTTCTAGGGGGTGCTTCCCTGATGTGACACTAGGTGTCTGAATTGCCAACAAGTAAAAGTCGAGCATCTAAAGCAGAGTTGTTTGACCCAAATAATTGATGTTCCTACTTGAAAGTGGTAGGCAATCAATTTGCAATTCGTTGTTGGGTTGCCTCGAACCCTGAGGCAAAATGACTCAATTTTTGTTATGTGGATAGATTGACGAAATCCGCTCACTTTGTGCTCGTCAAGTCTACCTATTTGCCGAAGGATTTTTCAAGGATTGACATAGGTGAGATGGTGAGTCTTCATGGTATCTTTTTTTCCAACATATCGTTTAGAGGTGCACAATTCACTTTTCGTTATTGGAGGTCTTTTCAAAAAGGGTTGGGTACAAAAGTTAAACTTAGCACCGCTTTTAATCCCCAAATGGATGGTCAAGCGGAGCGTGGTATTCAAACCCTATAGGATATGTTAAGATCTTTTGTGATAGTCTTTGAAGGGAATTGGACAATCACTCGTTGTCGATTGAGTTCTCGTATATTAATAGCTATCATTCGAGTATATCCATGACACCTTTCGAAGCACTCTATTGTAGATAATGTAGGTCTCCGGTTGCGTGGTTTGAGGTTGGTGAGTCCTCATTCCTTCATCCAAAAATAGTCTATGATGATTTGGTGAAGGTACATGTTACAAGGGATAGGTTGAAAATAGCCTATAGTCGGCAAAAGTCTTATGCCGACAACAGAATAATAGACCTTGAATTTGAAGTGGTTGATAAGGTGCATTTTAAGATTTCACCTATGAAAGCGGTGATGAGATCCAGCTAAAAGAGGAAGTCAAGTTCCTTATACATGAGTCCCTATGAGGTTTTGTAAAGGGTCGTTAAGCTTGCATACGATTTAAAATTAATTAGTGAACTAGCATCGGTTCATATGGTATTCCATGTCTCTATGCTTAAGAAGTGTATTGGCGACCTCGTGTCGATTCTTCCTATTTAAGGGTTAGTTGTGGATGAAGACCTTTCCTGTGAAGAGGTTCTGCTGGAAATTCTAGTTCGCCAATTCATGATGTTGGAAAACAAAGAGGTGACCTCCGTAAAAGTTCTATGGATAAACCACCTAGGTTAGGCAGCAACATGGGAGGCCGAGACTGTCATGAAGTCCTGTTATACTCATCTTTTTCCTAATTAAGGTTAGTTATTCCTATTAAAAATGGAAATAATGAATAAATTTTAATTTGATTTGTTTTGCAAAAATATGCATAATTATCATAAAAAGGTTTATGCTATAAGAAGTTTTCATGTGAAAAATGTTTTTTCGCTTGATTTACACTCATTTGTGTATTGTTTCCTTGATGAAATAGTATTGAGCTTGTTGATGTGTTTTGAAAGATGTTTTGGCATAAGTGTCTCATGATGTTTATGTTGAGCTCATGTTGTGATTGAGAAGGTAGTTCCTCATGTTGTGATATTTAGCACTTACATGTGGTAAATTTAGTTTTGAGTTGCTACATGTAAATGCCATGGTTATATGTTGTATGAGTTCTAAATTACTCCTTTGAGTTGTAACTCATGTTAATTATATTAGTTGTTGGTTGGGATGATAGTATTGAGTCTATCCCTTCCCTTTTAATTTTTTTATGTTATTTAGAGACGAATCTTCCTAAGGGGGGATAATGTAACATTCCGAAAATCCATGTCTTGTTCTAGATCCTCACATGATGAACTAAGACTTAAACACTGTTTATAAGCTTAATTTAAGGTTTTTAAACTAAATAGGAAGTGTTCGACTCAAAATGTCAGGAAACGTCCTTGACGTACGGAGACTAGTGAAATTTTGAGGTTAGTGTGCCTCGGAATGATTCATGGGGTTTTAAGAGTCCGAATTAAATGAAAATTTGCATAAAGGTGTTAAAATGTGTTAGAGTATGCTTAGGGTCGAAACATTTAGGTACGACTCCCCAAGGACCATCCTTCTGGTCCTTGAGGTGAACCCATCCAATTTGATGAAAAAGTTGTCAATTGACGATGTGCACCCACTAAGACAATTGATGTGTCATCGATGGTCTTTTAGGTTTAAACTTAGTAAATTGTCCAAAATGGTCCTAAAAACAGTCTATGATCCAATCAACGACTTTCAAGCATGGGCCTTCAATGGGACTACAGGGCGTAGGTCGAGGAGTCGTCGATGGGGGCTGTTTTGTTATCATGTTTTTAAGTTAGTGAATTAGTTAGTTAATTAGTTAGGGGTTTAATTACGGTGGTTAATTATGTTTATTGGAGAGACTATTTAAGACCTAAACTCCTATGAACCAACCTAATACAATTAAATTCCCAAACCCCAATTCTCTTCACGTTTTCTCCACTTCTCTCTATTCCAAAAGGCTCCATTGAAGACCAAGCTTCAAGGTCACTAGGGATCCAAGATTTCAACATTCTCTCCGTCAATCTTCAAGGATTTATATGTTATGGAATGTCTTCACTATTGGTACTTCTTTCCCCAAGAGGCTTTTTCAAATTGATTTCAAAAGATGTAAAAAACATGCATTTCCTTCTTATTCCGAAATTGATCTTTCAAATTGAATTGTTATTGGTTTCCTTTGATTATTATTGATATATTAATATTTATTAATTGTTAATTTTGGTATTTCTTGGTATTTGACCTAGTTCTATGTAAGAAATCATGAAATGACCCTACTTCCCTGACCGTAGGTTGTGACTTGATGTTTAATTGGTTAGTGATGATACTATTGACTTAGTTCTTGTGTTTATTACTATTATATGATTTTATTAAGTATATTTATTGATGAGTATGGTTGTTTTGGTAATATGATCTTGAAGAAGGCTTTTGAAGTTTAATTGGTAAGACTTTGTGATCTTGAATCCTTACTTCAATTATGATGGCTTATACTTGATGATGATGTTCAATTGAAGTATTACATGTGATTATATTAGGTAGGTTATGGAATGATGAATGTAATTGAAATGTCTTGACTATATGAATATGAGATTATGATTGAGGTATGATGATATAAGGTTCATTGTGAATCACTTATGTGCCTTAATATGATTTGTTGTTGATGGTGTGTTAATATCATGAATGAAGGGTTGTAATGAAAGGATATTATAATGCAACACCTAATTATCCAATGATTATGAATATACAAGGGGTTAGTCTCTTATGACCTATATAACATTACGATGATTAAGAATAACTTAAAGACATTTCAAAAAGATACTTCAGCTTAGCACAGAGTGAACTAGTTTTTAGAGGTTTCCCTTACCAATGTGGGAAGGTAGGTTTACAATGGTTCTCATGAGATAGAGATTACAATGAAATTATGCATTAGCAGTGTCTCTAGCATGTATCCTAGTTCTTGAATTATGTTTCCCCTATAGTAATATTAGCTAGTGGATCCACCTAGAATGCTATGTTCATGTTTTGGTACTACCTTTGAAACTAGACAACCTTCTTTCATTGTAGGGTTTCATGATACCGGATTCAATGTTTAGCTGACATTATCTAGGTCGGTTCAAACGATTGTTCCCGAAACCAAAAAAATATAATAAAGTGGACGCTGTCTATGGTGACTTAAGGGGAACTACTTAGTGTAGGTATGGGTATGAGACTCTACATATACATGGCACAAGTTTACCTTGAGGGAAGTTCTAGGTTGTTGTTCTTATGTACTTATAATATAAAGGAAATGTATATGTTGACTTTACATTTTGTTGATCCTATATGATGTTAGTTCTATTAATGTACATGCTATTAGTCTCTCTCTCTCTATATATATATATATATGTGTGTGTGTGTGTGTGTTTAAAAACATATATGAGATGAAGGTATTTGAAATGTTAACATTGTTTTTGGTCCTTTACTTGGTTTACTTGATTATGTGAGGTTATGATACTTTATGTAAGCATCACACTTGTAGGCTTGGGATTGGAGTAGTGAGGTTGGATTGAGGGTAAGTTGACCTAACTTTCTCTATATTGTGTATTATAGTTCTTAGTTGATAATGATGTTTTGTATGGACCACTTATGGTGGCAGTGCTTATGTGCTTTACTTGTGAATAATGTGGCCCTGTCGGCATTACTTTATGAATTATGGCTTTATCATGTTATAACTTGAATATGTGAATATTGTGAATGTTTGGATGACTTATATGTATATGTGGAATCAAAGCATGAGTTCTTCAAGTTGATGATGTATGTCTTTAGTAGACTATAGTTTACTCATTATGTGTATTACTTGATGTTGAAGTATGATATTTGTTGATAGACTCTATGAGACTTTTGATAACATGAATTGATGATTATGTAGTAGTGAATAGGGTGAACTATAGATTATATTGGTTATTCCAATTTGCTTCTTAAATGACATACTATATATGGTATAGTGAAGTATGTGTGTATCTTGTTTTGGTAGACTTGTGTCCCTTACTTGATATATGTACAATGTGAATATGACTTTTTGACTTAGTATGCTATGGCTTCTTAGTCTTGTATGCATTATTGACATGAGACCTTGAACATAGTTAGGAATGTCCTTTATGTGGAACCTTCAACCTAGATAGAAGGTTATGATATCCTTGAAGTTTAAAGCCATAATGGTATCCTTATTGTGTGAATAGTGGAATTAGGATTGATTGGTTGGAATGAAATGAAATCATCCTTAGTAAAGTCATTAAGCTATCCTCTTGACCATTGTAGGTACCGTTGGTGGACCCTCTTTGGTAAGGTGTAATGTGATTGTGTTGTGAACTAGATATGGAACCACTTCATGTACTCATTTATGTGTAATATTTTATAAGAAAAAAGTCTAGCACCGAGTGTGTATTTTTCGGAAGTTGCTCTAACTAAGATGACATTAGAGAACAAAGAAACCCTAGATATTCTTTAACCATGTACCTACATGGGATGTGTCCTAGTTATACCATTGGAAAGTAGAACACCCTCCATTGGAGTTGGCTCATGACTCTAGATTCCATGCATATCTACGATGATCTATGTCAGTTATAGCCTATTTTCATCATATATGGAATACCTACTAGTGTTTTTAGGTACTGGTATGGGACGCTATCTAGACATTGCATGATTAGGCGTTAAAGATGTTAGTTAGTGACTCCCTAGGTCTTCTCCAAGACCATTACTTGAATGTCATTATGTGTTGAATGACTCTTAATAAGCTAATAAATATAATTACATAAGTTTCAAAAGTACGTAATTAATAATTACTTACGTAGAGCAGTTTAATGATTTCCTAGTTATGGTCTGAGAGGGGCATATGAATGGTCTCTTCATGTATTACGTAGGGAAGTTGTAAGAATTACTATCATAAGGAGAGTAAATTGATAAAGTATAGATAATCTAAACTTAGGTAGTCTTAAGGATTATTTAGGTAAGCTTGGAGAGGGTGTATGGATGGTCTCTTCTTAAATTACTTTAGTAAGTCTTTTTATAACATATGGGGGGAGAATGACATATTATCTATATACTATTATGTGAAATGAGAATGATCTTATCTTTGGTAGCCTAAAAGATCTCTTAGGTGTGTGTGAGGGGATTGTATGGGTAGTAGCTTCATAACTCACCTAAGTGAGCCTTAGCATAACTGTTGGTAGGAAGATTTCATTTATGCATTCGTGATATTCTTGATGCTATATTGTGATGTGTGAGTTTCATTTGAAGTTACAGTGAAGTCACTGTAATGCTCACTGTAATATTATTGTACGATTTTATAATTTCATATGAATTAGATATGCCTTGGAATGTGGTCTAAATGTCATGTTTGGTGTTTGGATGTGATTCTTATACTTTTAATATAAAATTTTAATGCATCTTTCTCATAAATGTACGTTTCTCATGATTTTTATATAAGATTTTAATGCATTGTATTAATTTCATACATTTTGTTATATCTAAAGGTGTAGGTGAAAGGTGAGAAGCGTCTTGAAGCAAAGCTTGAAAGATACGATTGTTTCAAGCAAAGTTTAAATATATCCCCACTTGACTCGAGGACATATCTATCTTTAGATTTCTTTTAATTCAAATTTAAGTAATAGACTAAGTTTCTCTATTTGTTATTGTATGGCTCTTTACCAAGTATTCTTGTGTCTAAGATTGGCATATCTTGACACTTAGTATTTTCATATTGTTTTATAAAAAGATGTTTTAAGATATTTCGTGTGAAAAGTTTAATTATGCGATACTTTTCATATATGTATGAAATGAAAGATGTCAAAGGGTTTGTAAAAGACCTCCTATAGGTCAAGTACGCCATGTCACACCCCATGAGTGCCATATCTTCTAGGGTGTACTCTCAGGATGTGACAAGTTGTTTATGGCTATATGAATTCAAAGTGATGTTGTTCATCATTGTATGACTTATGTTGATATTACACATATTGACTTGACTTTTCGGTGATGTTGGTCTTGTCACTACTAGAAAATAGGTTTGTTGCAACACAAGAAAGCATTGCCATAGACTCAAAAGGTATTGCAATTGAATTATAGAAACGGAAATTGGTGTGTTTCATATAAGCCTGTTGCGATATGTATATAGTAATGGTTTTATAGCAACAGTTCTAAATTGTTGAAACATACTATCTATAGAAACAATTATACTTTAGTGTAGGAAGACACTATCATACGGTTGCTGAAACAGTTGTGAACCGTTGCAAAAGACCTATAGCAACAACTTTATTATACAACTCGATCTACTTTATTACAATGGTTCTTCTAAACTATTGCAACAATTTTATTAAGCTATTGCAATAGACTTTTTAAATGGTTATTGCAGGCTATTGAAGCCATTGTGTAAATTCTTTTTTTTAAGAATAAAGTATAATATAATGATGGAAATTATTTAACTAATATGTACTACAACTAATCGCATCCATATATAAATATAAAAATACATGAGTAATTAAAGGGTAACATTGTAGTAGTTTTACAATGAATTTAGAGGGAATCTTCCTATTTGAATTGAAGAATGTAAGTCGTATTTGCATGATGAGGCGTACATTTGTTTCTATCCTTTTGTTGTATTTCAAGTCTATTAAGTATGTGAAATTGGTGTTCCTCCAAAAATTGTTTTGTTTATATATTTGTATGGTTATGTGCGGCTATTCTTGAGTTTCTTAACTCTTGAAAGTGTTTAAACTGAAGCAACTTTCATTCGGGGATGAAAGTTGTTCAAGTGGGGGAGATTGTAACACCTCTAAAACAACTTTGGTGATACTAGAGTATAACACTTCTATCTCGATATTTTGAAGTTTTAAATGGGTTATAAAGAGTTTGGGAGCCATTTTTAAAAATTTTGGGAAGTTTTGAGGTGAAACGTCCAAGAACGTCCATGACGTTCAAAAGGTTTGCCCTGAAACGTGCTTGTGTACCTTAGTGTGTTTCGTCGAGTTTTACGTGTTCATTTTTGGATGAAATTGATGTGAGAGGTCCTAAACATGTATATGAACATATTCGTGTTGGAAATGTCCAGGAAAAACTCCCCAAGGACCAACCATGTGTCCTTGAGGAAAGACCCATCTTGATTTCTTAAACTGCCTAAGGCAGTCCCACCTACGAAGGGCAATCAATATCCAGTAAGCTGGTTGACACTCCGTAGGTGGTGGACGACGATGAGGACTTAGACCAGGGAGTTTACTCTCCCATTTTCAAGGCTGTGTACATAACAACGATCACCAGCATGGGCCTTCGATGGGACGATACCACGTAGGTGATTATCGTCATTTGATGGTCTACAATTTCCTGCAGCATCTCGGCTAGACCAAAGACATTTTGGGTATTTCACCTAGCCTTCCTAAAATTAGTTGGATGAATTATTCAGGTTATTATGGGTATTTTAGGTGGTTTTCAAAGTCTTAAACACTTAGATGAATTCACTTTTCTGTCACACCCGGGTCCTAGACTCTTGATTAGACCGACGTCGTTAACCTCTCAGAGGACGCAAACAAACCTCTTCTTAACGTTCATCACAATCATACAGTTAAATTTAGCGGAAAATTTAAAACTTTATATTTACTGAAGTGTACTTACACTTCATATAATTCTTGGATAAGAGTGATATATTAACAGCTTAAAATAAACAACCATCTATTAACATATTGAACAAATAAAATGAAGAATTCATAATAACATTAATAGTTTTCAAACCGGCCTTAATACAAAATCTTGAACAAATGTTTGGAAGGAAACACTAGGGACAACATCCTCTAGCTATGTCTAATCTATTAAAGCTAGAAAATAAAGCGTAGGCATCCTCGAACTCAAGAGGACCAACCAAAGTCTAGAGGTACTAGTCAAAACAGCTTCAATTGATCTTCAATCTTCTTCAAATACCTGCACCTATAAAAATTTTAATTTTATATGGGTTAGTACACACTTTTACTAAGTATGGGTGTATGCACATAAACAAATAAGGACTATGCATAATCAAGGAAAGCTCTTCCTATAGCAACATGCCATTTTTTTAAAGTGAAGTCACTTCACTTTCCTAATTTGTTATTAATGAATAAATGCTATGAATATTACATATTTTCATGCATTTATAGTACACAAATAATTTTCTATATGAACATAAGACCTTGGAATCATGAACATAATTTTAGAACAATTCAACCAAAAAATAATATTTTTGCTCCCCTTAGGCCGAGACCTCCCTCTCCCACCCTTAGTTTATTTTTCAGTCTTTTCTTCCTTTTTTATTGTGTAGTTCAATGATCTCATTTGATCCTATGTTTTACTTAATAGTGCAATGATTAATTGTAGTCCCATACCTACAATGAATCAAGTAAGTAATCCAAAAGACTAAGGAAATGATTTGACTACCCTACTCAAAAGTTATTCTTTCCATTCTTGATAATTTGGGCATGAAGTCTTTATATTACAATCTTTGGCTATGCCCATTCTTTGATTATTTTCATAATATACAGATGTTGGGGCATATATTCATACTCCAATTGATGAGTCATTATGTTTTGCTCCCTTTATTGGAATAAACCAATAACTGTTAAAACTTCATTGTTATCAAACACTAATGATTTGATATTCTTATGCATTTGCTTACTTAGTTCACTTTGAAATTATATTTCTTCTTTGATATCATGTACACTTTAAACATGCTAGGTTGACTTAGGATATTATTTTAAGATATCCATTGGGATCTTTCTGTGTAATGACTAAGAATGACTTACATCATTACTTAGTCTAACCTCACCCTTTGGTCATCCTATCCGAACACCCCTCATATTCCTAGTTCTTTCTTTCTTTTTTTCTTACTTTATTGAAGAAATCTTGAGCATTTAACCGACATAGATCATGTCAGCTAACATGACATACATTGTCTTCTCCACACTAAAAACAGGTGGTTCACCAGCCAAAGTGAAACCGAATACTTCCTAGCTTTCCTAGGTGGATCCATTAGCTAGTAACCTATGGTGGAGACATAGTTCAAATACTAGGATATTTTGGATACCCTTATCCACCTTGGTGGTACTCTCATCTCATAAGGCTTACATATGATTTCACAAGCTCATTACTAGTCTATCGGTGCTTAGCTTGATTAATTATACTTTACAACTTTTAGAGGTGACTCATACATTATGAAAGCTTGCTTCTAGTATGAGGTATGCTTAGCTAAATGGATGAATAGTCATCCCTTTCTATACTTGATGAATGTGAATTTAAATCTTACATTATCATCATTTGTTAATGAGACTTGTCTCAAGATTTTTAACACCCTCTTATGTGAGTATCTTTAACATAATTGCTTAGGTGCAAGTGAGACTTTTCTCACTTCCTTTAACACCCCATTCTAGTTTAATTTCATATCTCATAAGTTTTTAGTAATTTCATTAATCATCTTGTCTTGTTCTATGATATTTGGTAGTCTTGTACCATTCTTTATGAAAGTTGTAAGGACTTATTCAATGTGCCACTATGTTCACAAGTTCATTTAGATAGGCTATGTTGGGACTTGTCCCAATCATTGGCATACCCTAGGTTATGAGTTCATTGTGTTACATATTGTCAAGTCTATTCTTAACATGTATTTGGCCTTATAAGAAACATCATAATATACGCTGTCCATATGAGATTGGTATTAGCCATTGGCCAATTCTATTACATAATTTGGAAATAATATTGCTGGCCAATTTATCTGCATAAACCAAACTTTCACTAAACATTTTCATGATATTATCATTATCCAAGTCAATTAACTTCATGTATATAGTATAGTAATCTCTTCATTTAAAGCAAGCCAACTTTTAACCTTCGATTAGCCTATAAAAATAATTCAGTTCTTAGTTTGACCAACCAATAAAGTTGATTCGGCATTGAAGATTCATTAACTAGCTTTGATTCTCATTCTTATTTCTTCTTGGAAACATTCAATTCCAAACAATTACAAACATATCTACTGTAAACACACACAGTCATCGAAACCTTTATTTCCTTTCAACATTGAATTGAATTTCATAAATGACTTATAACAATTTCAATATCTCGAAAACAATTAGGCATTACAACATTTCTTATCTCATGTATATGATACTCTAATCATACGGATCTACCTATAGGTATCATTCAACATTATCAGATCATAGAAACCTACACATAATGATAAGTTAGAACCACATTCCAAAGACAATCTCGAGATTCACATTTTATATACTACTAGAATTGAAAATAGGGAGAACTAGGGAGATGAACATTAAAAAATTTCATTGGAAACAACCGTAATTTCAGTTTTCTTGAATTCAAAATGTTTGAAAGCTTCCTGAGGAAAGGAATCCAAGAGACAAAAGCCATACCTTACCGTAGAATTGAATCTACGAAGAGCACCCTGTACTTTGCATAAAAAATCATGAAGAAATTCCTTGAAATCGCCTAAGGAGAACCAAGAGTATTTTTCTGTGTTTCTTACGCTTGCTTATGGTTTTTCAATCGTGAGTTTCCACATGAATCTAAGTCTTAGGAACTGGATATTGACAATTAACCATAGGCTAAATAAGTTAAAGAAATAAATCAATTAGCTAATTACCAAAATGCCCCTTCTAAATTGACTAAAAATAGGAGAGCATTTGACTGAGCGAAATTCCTAAAATTTGCTAAGGGTCTCGGGTTTGACCATAAATTTAAATTAATTAATTAAGTTGATAATTTTATAAATTAAGTAACCTAGGTAAATTACTAATGTACCCCTAAGTCACTAGTACCATAAACAACCCCTTTGGACTATCATAGTTTGGGTACCAGGATGTTTCTTTAGTTAGCTACGCGACTAGTGTCACCTGGTTAGGTCTAACGATTTCGGGCACACTAGATATTTCATTTTAGTTATTCCTAGGTTAGTTAGCTAATTAGATAATTTTTTTAGAGCCTAGGATTGGTTAGAAAGCTCAGCCCCACGTGTCTTGACCCGACACGCGCCGGCCCCTAACCGCCCTAACCGAATCGGTTGGTCTTGCACATGTGTTGTCGTGCACTATCTTAACTGTGCACTCTGTAGTTGCACTTTGAAAGTTCTCTTCTTGTCCCAAGGATCCTCATGATGTCCTTGGGCACTGCTTAATCTACATGATCATTTTAAATGATCATGTGCTATGGTACCTAGGCTCGACAGTTGGATGCTGATGTGTGTAAGCAATGAAATTAAAAATTTTAGTTAAATTCCTAAACAAGCTTGGATTGGAGCATTTTAACATCAAAGTGTATTTTAAGTTACTTGTTAATACATAGAAATTGGCTAACACCCTTAGGCCAATATTCTCTAATATGCCCAAAATTACTCAATATTGGGCATTAGGATGCCTATGTACCCCAATACATATTCTTAAAACCTGATAGACTCTTCACTAGACAAGTACATTTTCTTAAATGTTACATTTTAAAAATCAAAACACAAATTCTCGAAAGAACTCTCTAGAACTCCATTGGAGCAGAAACTCAAGATAGATCTTGGATTGAAAATTATTTGGTGATTTCTCCATCAATTATTCATCAAATTCGTGGTTTAGCATCAATTGAGGTATGACTTTCATCCTTGAATCTAGTTTCTTCAAGGATCCATTCTTCGAAGTGATTTTTTAGAAGATTTTTCAAAAGATGAACTTCTAAATAGTAATCTAGTCAAGGTTCTTTCTTAAAACATTTTGAAACATTGTATATTGATTGAATTGATGTTAGTTTGATTATTTTAACCTAAAAACTCTATGAACCCATGCAATTCATGAAACCCTAGTTTTGACTACTTTGTGAGCGATTTAATTATATCATTATGCTATTGTATTATTTTGTAGTTTGATTAGGGCTATTGAATTGTGAACGAATCATGGTAGAATTGTTAGTAGGTTTTAAATTTGATTCATTGTGTTGTGTAATTATTGGGTTGAATTATAAACTAAGGTCATTGGTAAGGGCCTTTGAGTATTGTTTTTGTTGAGTTTGTTATTGATTGAAGTTGTGAGTTTGGAATAATGGTATATTGACCTAAATTTCTTTATATTTTGTCATATATTTCTTAGTTGATAATGATGTTTGGTATGGTCCAATTATGGTGGCGGTGCTTATGTTCTATACTTGTGACTAATGTAATCTCTTCGGCATTACTTTATGAATTGCGAAATAGTATGGCCTCATCGACATTAATTTATGAATTATGGCTTTATCATGTTGTAACATGAATACGTGAATATTTTGAATGTATTGATGACTTACGTGTTTATATGGAGTTAAATCTTGAGTTCTTCTGGGTGATGATGTGTGTCTCTAGTAGGCTATAGTAAAGTCATTAGGTGTATTACTTGATGTTGATGCATGATTATTCTTGATGACTTATATGAGACTTGTGATAACTTAGATTGATGATACTATAGTAGTTAATAGGGTGACCTATAAAAGAAATTGTTATGCGTATGTGCTTCTTGAATTATATGATATATGTGAATTATGTGTATAACTTGTTTTGGTAGACTTGTGTCCCTTACTTGATACATGTATATTGTGAATATGAATTCTTGACATAGTATGTTAAAGCTTCTTAGTCTTGTATGTGTGATTGATTTGTGACCTTGAACATAATGATGAAGGTCCTTTATGTGAAACCTTCATCCTAGAAGGAAGGTTATAATATCTTTGATGTTGAAAGTCGTAATGGTATCCTTCTTGTGTGAAAGGTGGACTTAGAGTTTATTGGCTGGAACGACATGAAATCATCCTTAGAGAAGTCATTGAGATATCCTCTTCATGATTGTAGGTAGCCTTTGTGGACAATCTTTGGTAAGGTATAATATGATTGGGTTGTGAACTAGATATGGAACCTCTTCATGTACTCCTTTATTTAAATATTTTATGAGAACAAAGGCTAGCACCGAGTGAGTATGCTTTGGTGGTTTCTAACTAAAATGATATGAGAGAACAAAGAAAATGTAGTAATTCCTTAACCATGTTCCTACATGGGATGTAGTTCTACCATTGGCAAGTAAAACACCTACCATCGGAGTAGATTCATGTCTCTGGATTCCACGTATAGCTAGTATAGTCTATGACGTTATTGCATATTCTCATCATATGAGATACCTACTAGTGTTTGAGAAGTTCTGGGAATTTTACGTGGTGGTATGGGACACTAACTAGACATTGCACGATTGGCATTAGAAGATGTTAGTGAGTGAGTCCCTAGGTCTTCTCCAAGACCACTAGTTGAATGTCCTTATTTGTTGACTGTCTCTTAATTGCACTAATGAAGATAACGACTTAAGTTGGAAAGCATGTTAATGAATAAGTACTTACCTAGAGTAATTTAAGGGTTTCCTAGTTAAGGTGTGAAGGGGGCATAGGAATGGTATCTTCATGTATAACCTAGAGAAGTCTTAAGAATAACTATAGATAGGAGAGTAAATTGGTAAAGTTGATATGATCTAACCTTAGGAAGTCTTAAGGACTATTCGGGTACTCATGGAGAGGGTGTATGGGCGGTCCCTTCTTGAATTACTTAAGTATGTTTTTGATAAAATTAGGGAGGAGAATGTCATATTATATATTATTGTTTGTTATGAGAATGATTTTATACTAGGTAGTCTAAAGGGTCTCTTAGGTATGTGTGAATGGATTTTATGGGTGGTCTCTTCATAACTCAGTAAAGTGATCCTTAGAATCACCTTTGGTAGGAGGATATCATGTTTATCTGTTTGCGATGTGTTATTGATGCTATGTTGTGAGGTGTGAGTTTCATTTGAAGTTACAGTGAAATTACGTAAGGCTTACTGTAATTATACTGTAATATACTATAATTGGATATAAATTGTGTATAACTTATAATATGTTCTAAATGTGATGATTGATATTTAAATGTGATTCTTATGCTTATAATATGAAGTTTTATTCAAACAGAGCATATTTCTCATAAATGTCTATTTCCCATGTTTTTATGCATTATGCCATACTAAGTACATGCATTGTACTAATTCCATACATTTTGATATATCTAAAGGTGTACATGGAAGGTGAGAGGCGTCTCGAAGAAAAGCATGGAAACTAGGATTCTTTCAAGCAAAGTTGAAGTATGTCCTCACTTTACTCTAAGACATAACTATCTTCAGATTTATTTTTAGTCAAAGTATTGTAATATACTACGTTTCTATATTTCATATTGTATGGGCCGTGTGCCAAGTATACTTTAGTCTGAGACTGGAATATGTTGAGACTTAGTATTTTCCTATGATTTTATATGAAAAATGTCTTAAGATATTTTGTGTGAAAAGTTCTAATTTCGCACTACTTTTAGTACATATATGCAATGAATGATGTCAAAAGGCTTGTACAAGACCTCCGAGAGGTCAAGTACGCCATGTCACACTCCGAGAGTGCTATATCTTCTAGGGTGTACTCTCGGGATATGACAACTTGGACTTTCCCCATGTTTTGGTAGGTCCTCTACTTGCATGATGGTGCCACTTATATTACTCTGGTAGTATTTCTATATTCTAAAGACATTCATTTCTTTCCTATTGTTGAAGATATTGTTGTAAGCCCTATGGCAATTATGATTTTGTATGAGGCTTATTGCGGAATGTTCTACTTCATTTAAGATTGTTCAATGTGAGACAAAGTATTAGACTAAATTCCTATGTATTGCTTATGTTGGGTAAACGAGAAGCCTAAGTAAGCTTCATTATGCGAGGAGTCTAACTAAACTCCATATATTATATGTGAGAGGTCTATGTACACCTCAATATGAAAAAAGTTTTCATTTTCCATATTTTATCCTATAATATGTTATGATGAATGCTAAGAGTCTTGTCTAAGTACTCTTCGAGAAGGATGCCGGCGGTTACATCTAGGGGGTGCTCTGTGGTCGTGACACCTATAAACCCTTCAAACCTTTTAAAAACCCTACAATACCTAAGCTTCAAACCCTAAATCCTAAAAATCCTAAACTTAAAAAAATACAAAAAACCCTAATCGCTAAACATAACACCTATAAAACCCTCAGAAACACTTAACCCTTAGAAACCCTAAAACCCCCTAAACCTACAAATCTCTAATCTATAAACCCTATAAAACCTTAAATAGTATATAGGTTAAACCATTAAAAACACAAAAGGAAACCCTAAGCCCTAAACCCTAAACCTATAAAACCCTAAATACCTTCACCTAAAAACCCAAAAAACTAAAACCTAAAAACCCTAAACCCTAACTTAAATCCCTAAATTATAGACCTTATGAAACCCTAAATCCTTTAAACACTATAATAAACCATAAAACAAAAATCCTAACAATATGCAAATCCGAAACCTAAAAGTAGAGAAAAAACCCTATGCCCTAATATTTGGGAAACACTTAACCCATAAAAACCGTAAAACACTAAAGCTAAAAAAGTCTAAGATCCAAGACCTCTAGATCCCTAAACCGTATATGTCAAACCAAAAAAGACAAAGAAAAAACTCTAAGCCTTAACCCGAAATTGGTAAAATACTAAAAACAAATAAACCTAAAAAACCCAAAGCCCTATACCAAAAAAAAACCTAGTTAAAACACTTAGCTTAAAAAATTAAACCTAAAAATAACCTAAGACCTAAATTTAGCTGCTTGTTCTTGCGTTCAACATTAGGAGTTGGTTCTTGCGACTCTTTGGAATGGAAAATTCGCTGGAACATCGGCCACTTGATAAGGATAAATATTCTCATCGTTCTAACACTGATCCACAAACTCAAGAAGATGATAAAAAAGCATCAGGTAGTTTTTCGAATTCACGACATGAAGAAGCGACTCCTATCACAATTTCAGAGGAAGAATTTGGCTGGGCAAGACGAATAATGAAGATGGCGAATTCTGGTTTGCTACAGGTTCTATCGAAGGATGAAATTTAATCTACTGCAACAGGTTCATTTTCTGCTGAAAAATCAGCGTGTTTTATCGTCCCCATCGCAAGATCGAATCGCGATAGTATAGATCGAGTATCCATTGCCAAGCGATCTAAAAAATAGATATAGTTCTGATGTAGTAAATGTGAATCCGAGGATTGGGGATTGTTGTCCTTATCAGGGCGTACAACATAATGTTAAATTGAAGCAAATTGGTGTAGGAATTGGTAATCTACAAAGTTGAGGTGGAGGCGCTAGAGCTCTGATAACTATTGCTGAAAAGGGTATCAAAGAAGTAGTCTCAGAATTGAAGGTGCTAATACTAAGGTAAATCTTGATATTCCTAACCCACACAATTCTACCCGTACTAATTTGCAGCTGCAAAAAACAATTACATACAAGGATCGAAAAATTTTAGCAGGTGTCAAATTGATTTTTGAAATAGGTAGTAGTTCATTGTCCAAACTCGCAGAACAGGGCAAGTCAAGAATCACCAAAGAAACAGGGGAGGATGGACAATCATTTATTGCAATTAAA
This sequence comes from Solanum pennellii, assembly GCF_001406875.1. Lineage (NCBI taxonomy): Eukaryota > Viridiplantae > Streptophyta > Magnoliopsida > Solanales > Solanaceae > Solanum > Solanum pennellii. The sequence goes on from NC_028645.1 coordinate 31,066,269, forward strand.
AATCAATGACATGAACAGGTTCTTGGAGCATTATTGGATAGTCAACAAAGACAAGAACATGTGTCTGAGGCAGCAATAAGCTTACAAGATTGAGTTGCAATTACAAATACTAAAATAATTCATTCAAGTATCAGTGCAATTCCTGAAAATCCTAATAGTATTCAGAATAAGAGTGTTGTGAATGTTGTGGAAAATATTGATGTTGTTGTAGCTGGTAATAATGGGAATAAGGGTTCGAATTCTAGACAAAATGATAGGAATAACGTCAAGAAGCCTCAGCAACATCCTCAAATTTCTAACAAATTTGTTAGACATAACAATCGGGTTAATCCAAAGGGACAAAAAGAGCCTATACCAGCTAAGGATCACCAAAACCAGTTACGTATGCAAGAACCTGCACCTTATACTGTTATTCAATCATATGTTTCTAGACTTTGATGTAATTTTGCTAAAACTGTTGCTCCTATATTGTTTGCGACTCCTAAAATAACCACTAAACAAGGTCACCTGTTGTAATTTATTGTGAGGAAGACTTTATGGTTAAGAGGACTGATAGGTGTAAGTTTACTTAAATTGTCAAGTTCAGTAGTTCAGTGCCTAGAGTTAGTTGATTAGAAAGAGTTTTCTCAACTAAACTTAGTTATCCGGAGGACTTAAAATTGCACACTTCTGTGACACTCAAAATCTAGACCCCAGATGAGACCGACATCGTTAACCTCCCAAAGGTCGCAGACAAACCTTTTTTTAGCTTTCATCAAAATCATACAGTTAAATTTGTGGAAAATTAAAAAATTTTAGTTATTATTGAAGTGTACTTAGACATCATATAATTACTGCATAAGAGTGATATACTAATAACCTCAAACTAAACAACCATATATCAATAGATTAAACGATTGAAACAAGGAATCATAATATTAACAATAGTTTGCCAAACTGGCCTTAATAAAAATGCTTGAACAAATGTTTGAAATGAAACACTAGGGACAACATCCACTAGCTATATCTAATGTACTAGAGAAAGAATAATAAACGTAGGCATCCTCGAACTCAAGAACCTGCTCCTATAAACACATAAGTACTATGCAGGATCAAGGAATGCTCTTCATATAGCAACATGTCATTTCTGGAAAATGAAGTCACTATATTTTCCTAACTCATTATTTGTGAATCATGCTATGAATACGACATGTTTTAATGCACTTAAATCACACAACTCATTTTCTATATGAACATAAGACCTCTGAATCATGAACATAATATTAGAAACACACAAAAAAAGTTATTATTTTGCTCCCTTACGACAAGAGCTTAATCTCCCATGCCTTAGTTTATTTTTAAGTTTTTCTCTTCTTCTTGTTGTGTAGTTCAATTATATCTTTTGATCCAATGTTTTATTTACAAGTCCAATGAGTCATTGTAGTCCCATACCTACAATGAATCGAGTAAGTAATGTGAAGGACTAAGGAAATAATTTGGCTACCGTACTCAAAAATTATATTTCTCATTCTTGTTAAATTGGGCATGAACGTATTTATAAGTCAATCTTTATTGGCTATACCCATTCTTGGATTTTTTACATAATATATAGATCTTGGGGCACATATTCATACTCCAATATTTGCATAAACCAATAACTTGTTAAAACTTCATTCTTATCAAACATTGATGATTGACATTCTTAAGCTCTTCCTTACTTAGTTCACTTTGAACTTACATTTCTTCTTCTTTGATCTATTGTTCACTTTGAACATGGTACTTTCTTTCTTTATTACTTTATTAAATAAATATTTAGCATTAAATAATATAGATCATGTGATATAACATGAAATCCAATGTTTTCCCATACCGAAAAGAGGTGGTTCACCGGCTAAAGTTAAATGGAATCCAGTGTCTTTCACACACCGAAAAGAAGTGGTTCACCGGCTAAAGTGAAACAAAATATAGTGTCTTCCCCACAAGAAAAGAGGTGGTTCACGACTAAAGTTAAACCGAATACTTTCTTGCGAATTAACCGACATAGATCATGTGAGCTAACATCAAATCCAATGTCTTCCCCACTACGAAAAGAGTGGTTTCACCGGCCAAATTGAAACCGAATACGACCTAGCATTCTTAGGTGGAATCACCCACTACCTAGTTCCTATGCTGTTAACATAGTTCAAAGACTAGGAGACTTCGGAGACCCTGATCCACCTTGGTGATGATCTCGTCTCATGAGGCTTACATGTGCTGGCACAAGCTCATTGCTAGTCTATCGGTGCTTAGCTCAGATTTATATTCCTTACAACTTTTAGAGTTTACTCAAACATTATGGAAGCCGGCTTGTAGTATGAGGTATACTTAGCTCAATGGATGACTTGTCACCCCTTTCCTTAATACTTGATGAATGTGAATTTTATCTTACATTATCATCATGGTGCGAGTGAGACTTGTCTCACGTTTTCTAGCACCCTCTTATATGAGTAACTTTGACATAATCGTTTAAATGTAAGTAAGACTTCTGTCACTTCCTTTAAAACTCTGTATTAGGTCAATATCATAACTCATAAGCTTTTAGTTATTTCATTACTCACCTTATGTTGTTTAATGTCTTTTGGTAGTCTAGTACCATTCTGTATGAAAGTTATAAGGACTTATTCAATGTTATTATATACACAATGTTTATTTAGATAGGGTATGTTGGGACATGTCCCAATCGTTGTCATACCCTTGGTTATCAGGTGATTGAGTTACATCTGGTCAAGTAAACTTATCAAACATGTATTTGGCATTACAATACATTGGCCATATAATATTGGTATGATTTAATATTGGTCAATTCTAATAATATTTTGGACATAATATTACTAGCCAATTTGTTGGCATAAAATCAAACTGTGATATTATCACCAAATATTTTTCATGACATTATCATTAGCCAAGTCAATTTACTTCATGTATATAATACAGTAATCACATCATGTTAAGCAAGCCAACTTTTAACCTTTGATTAGCCTTTAAAAACAGTTCCATTTTCTCGTAATCAATTAGGCATTACAACATTTATTATCTCATGTAAATAATACCCTAATCATACGGATCTAACGTGTAAGTATCATTCGACATTATATATTACGGAAACACACATAATGATCTGTTAGAACAACATACACACAACATGCTCGAGATTTACATTACACATACTACAAGAAGCGGAAATACGGAGAACTAGGGGTATGAACATTCGATGATTGGGAACAACCATAGTTTATATTTCTTGAATTCAAAACGTTTAAGAGCCTCTTGGAGAAAAAAATTTAAGAGAGAAAACCCATACCTTACTATAGAATTCAATCTTCGAAGATCAACTTGCACTTTGCACGAAATCCTTGAAGAACTTCCTTGAAATCGCCTAAGAATTTCTTACGTTGTTCACTATTATAAAGTCATAGGTTTGTAGTGATTAAACAAGAGTCTAAGTCTTAAGAACTGATTATGAGTTATTCAACTTATACTAATTAATTTAATTAAATAAATCAATTATCTATTTACCAAAACGACACTCCTAAATTGACAAAAAAATAGGAGAACATTTGACATAACCAAATTCTGAAATATGTCTTAAGAGTCTCGGTTTTGACCATTTAAATTAATCAATTAAGTCGCTAATTTAAATAATAAAATGACCTGGGGTAATTACAATAGTACCCCTAAGCCGTTAGGACCATAACTAACCCTTTTGGACCACCCTAGGTTAGGTACTAGGATGTTTCTTTAGTTAGTTACTCGGTTAGTGTTACCCGGTTAGGTCTTAGGTTTTCGGATCCGCTAGCTAGTTTATTTATTTAGTCCTAGGTTAGTTAGCTAGTTAGTTCAATTAGTTAGATCCTAGGACTTGTTAGGAAATTTGGCCCCACGTGGCTTGACCCGACGCGCGCCTGCCCCCTTACCGCCCTAACCGAATCGGTTGGGGTTTTTTTCTCTGCCGGCAGCACATGTGCTTGGACATGTGTTTCCGTGAACTTTCCTAACCGTGCTCTCTGTTTGCACTTGGAAAGTTAAATTCTTGTTGTCCAAAGGATCCTCAATATGTTCTTTGGCTTTGCTTAATCTACAAGATCATTTTAAATGATAATGTGCTGTGGTACTTAGGATTGACACTTGTATGCCTAGTACCTAATGTGTATAATGTGAAGAATAAAGTTATTTTAGCTTAGGGTCCCCATTGCAGGTACAATTTCTAATAAATCTTGGATTAGAACATTTGACATCGACGTGTATTTTAATTTACTTGCGTATACATAGAAATTGGTAACAACCTTAAGCCAATAACCTTTAACATGCCCATATTACTCAATATTGGGAATTGGGATTCCTATGTACCCCAATACATATTCTTGAAGCCTAATAGACTCTTCACTAGGAAAGTACATTTTCTAGAATGTTACATTATCCCCTCTCCCTTAGGAACATTCGTCCCCGAATGACACTACATATCATTTTAATCAAAGAGGGTTTTTTCGAAAAGACACATCAACATACTTGAAACTTTACTCTTTGTGAATATCTTATTCACCCCTTACTCTGGATGATGCACATCATTTAAAGCTTATCTGAAACTTCATGTCTGAGATTGAGGAACTTCCTTCTCAATCTTACTTTAACTCAATGCACATCACAACTCATGCAGACAAAAATCACATCAACGCTATACAAAAACAGCAAAATGAATGCAAGCATGAACCCATATTAACTCATATAATGCAAGTATAAAACACACAATTATGGACATAAAGCACCAAAACCGACTAATGCACTAAAATTTAGAGTTTCATATGAATAGGACATGTTTTCATGCATTTAAAGAATACAAACTCATTTTTTTTATGAAAATAAGGCTTTGGAATCATGAAAATAATTTTAGAACAACTCAAACAAAAGTTATTATTTTTGCTCCCTTAGGCCGAGAGCTTCTTATCCCATGCCTTTTAAGTTTATTTTTTAGTCTTTTTCTTCTTGTTGTTGTGTAGTTCAACGATCTCCTTTGATATTATGTTTTACTTTCAAGTGCAATGATTCATTGTAGTCCCATACCTACAATGGATTGAGTAAGTAATCTAAAGGACTAAGGAAATGATTTGGCTTTCTTACTCACAAGTTATATTTCTCATTCTTGTTAAATTGGCCATGAATGTATTTATAAGCCAATCATTATTGGCTATGCTCATTCTTTGATTATTTATATAATATATAAATCTTGGGGCATATTTTCATACTCCAATATTGGCATAAACCAATAACTTATCAAAACTTCATTTTTTCAAACTTTGATGATTGACATTCTTATGCTCTTGCTTACTTAGTTCACTTTTAACTTACATTTCTTCTTCTTTGATATGTTGTTCACTTTGAACATGCTACTTATTTTCTTTTTTACTTTCTTAAAGAAATAATTATCATTGAGTTACATCTTGTCAAGTTAACTTGTCAAACATGTATTTGGCATTACAATACATTGGCCATATAAGATTGGTATGATTTAGTATTTGCGAATTCTAATAATATTTTGGACATAATATTGCTATCCAATTTGTTGGCATAAAATCAAACGATGATATTATAACCAAACATTTTTCATGAGATTATCCTTAGCCAGGTCAATTAACTTCATGCATATACTATAGTTATCACATCATGTATATCAAGCCAACTTTTAACCTTTGATTATCCTTTAAGAACAATTCCATTTTCTCGAACACAATTAGGCATTACAACATTTATTATTTCATGTAAAAATACCCTAATCATACAGATCTAACATGTAGGTCTCATTCGACATTATAAATAATGGAAACATACACATAATGATCAGTTAGAACCACATACCAACAACATGCTCGAGATTTACATTATAGATACTACAAGAATCAGAAATAGGGGGAACTAGGGGTATGAATATTTGATCATTGGGAACAACGTGAGCTTTGATTTCTTCAATTCAAAAATGTTGAAAAGCCTCTTGGAGAAAGGAATCCAATAGAGAAAACCCATATCTTACTGTAGAATTGAATCGACGAAGATCTCCTTGCATTTGAACGAAAACTTTGAAGAATCGCCTTGAAATCGCCTAAGGTTTTTTCTTACGTTGTTCGCTATTTTTCAGTCGTAGATTTTCTAGTGATTAAACGTGAGTATAATTCTTAGGAAATGAATATGACTAATTCAACTTATACTAATTAAGTTAATTAAATAAATCAATTAGCTAATTACCAAATCGTCCCTCCTAAACTGTCCAAAAATACGTGAACATTTTACTTAACCAAATTCTTTAATTTTGCTTAAGCGTCTCAGTTTTTACAATTTAAATTAATTAATTAAGTTTCTAATTTAATTAATTAAATGACCTAGAGTAATTACTAAAGTACCCCTTAGTCGTTAAGACCATAACTAACCCTTTTGGACCATTCTATTTTAGTTACTAGGATGTTTCTTTAGTTATTTACACGGTTAGTGTCACCCAATTAGGTCTTAGGTTGTCAGATACACTAGCTAGCTCATTTTAGTTAGTCCTAGGTTAGTTAGCTATTTAAGTCAGTTAGTTAGAGTTTAGGACTGGTTAGGAAGCTTGGCCCCACCCCACGTGGCTTGACCCGACGTGCGCCTGCCGCCTAACCGAATCGGTTGGGCTTTGTCTCTCGGCCGGTAGCACTTGTGTTGTCGTGCACTATCCTAATCGTGCACTCTGTTTGCACTTGGAAAGTTAACTTCTTGTTGTCCCAAGGATCCTCACTATGTCCTTGGGCACTGCTTAATCTACATGATCATTTTATATGATCACGTGCTATGGTACTTAGGCTTGACATTTGGATGCCTAGTACCTAATGTGTATAATGTGAAGAATATATTCATTTATGTTTAGGGTCTTCATTGCAGGTACAATATCAAAACAAGCATGGACTGGAACATTTGACATCGACGTGTATTTTAATTTACTTGCGTGTACATAGAAATTGGCGAACACCCTTAAGCCAATAATCTTTAACATGCCCAATATTACTCATTATTGGGCATTGGGAATCTTATGTACCTCAATACATATTCTTAAAGCCTAATAGACTCTTCACTAGACAAGTACATTTTCGTGAATGTTACAACTTCCATGCTAGGCATGTCCACATTGATTTGGATAATGAACTAGATATTGTAACAGTTTGGACCAAGCAACGAATGTTATTGAGCGACAGCCTAAGAGAATCCAAACTTGGATTCCCACTTTTAAATCTTTTGACGAAACACCTATTGCACCTGTTTGTATCTCTCTTCTGGAGATTCCTTGGCATTTTTATTATAAGGAAATACTTACTGATATGCTAGATCCTATAAGTAATGTATTATATTTAGAAAATGCTACAATTAATAAAATAAAGGGTAGGATAGCAAGAGTTAGAATCCATCTTGATCTCACAAAGGATAGACCTAAGTATGTGTGGCTTGGTTATGATGAGTAAGATCTTAATAAAGGTAAGTGGCAAAGTATTGAATATGAGAACTTACAGGATTATTGTCCTTACTGTAAGCACCAAGGACACATGATCGAGGAGTGTACAGTCAAATTAGAGGATGAGGAATTGTATAAAAGGAAGGAGTTGGAATATGCACAAAAAAGTAGGGCCAATGCAGAACACAAATATGGTAATGTTCCAGTTAAATTACATAAGGGGAAACACCCTAAAGGTAACACACCATCAATACATCAGGCTCATGAAATACTAGTTCAAGGAGATGAATGGGAACAACTTAAAACAAAACTAAGAAGCAAGAAAGGTCCCTAAGACAGTATGGAAAGCTAAGGAATTACAAAACTAGAAGTTTTGCTAGAGGGCAACGTTATAGAAAAAGCAGGTATAACATATAATGTCCCTACTTCTAACACTTCTATTGATCTAGATACACAGGAACATGGTACATCTCAACTGAAGACTAGCATGCAAGCACGAAAAGAAGGCATCAAAATTTAGAAGTTACAGCAACCAGATCATGTAGTCCATGCATAAATTATTCTAGGAGAAATGCAGCAGCATATGAAGGAACATGATACAATTATAGTACACCAGCTGAATATGAGCAGTTTGGCAACCCAAAATGTACATGAAGATCACAATTTAAAACCTACAGACAATGTAGGTCATACAATCCATGCAAGACATGTATGAATTGGTGTAGGTAATGTGTAAAATGTAATAGATGTACCAGGTAAGAGTCCACCTCCTCATCCATCACAACACACTCCTATTATTTTTGAAACTAATAAAATATGTGCAGATCTACAAGGAAGTGAAAGTCTACATCGACGAGGTTGTTATGATCAAAGCTCAGTTGAATCACAGTCCCCTGCAGATAACAACACAAGGTAGCAACTTGGTGAGGATATTCAAAGAGAGGTTGAAGAAAGATCTCCTCAAACCAAAAAAACAAATAAAAGACAAGACTGAGCAAAAAAAAGAAGAGATACACTAAAAAAAGACAAGCGAAGGAGCATGACACATGGATCGAAACTAAACAACAAGGACAACAAGAGAGAGTTTAAGAAGTTGATGAATATAGCCATATAGCATCGGAGGATGAGTATGATGAAGATATTCGATCTTTAGATAGTAATGAAGATGAAGAAGAGGTATAATCCACCTTTCACACTGATTATGAAGATGAAATACAAGAATTTCAAGAGAAAAAAGGGTTGTCCCCAAGATGAAGGAAAATTATATGACATAATCTTCATTCTAAAAATATTAATATGCCAATCACAAGATCTAGAAGTAGAGGCTTGTCATGTTATAAGTAGAGTGAATTGTCTGTTCATGATTTACAGCACTTGTTTATCAATTTCATTATGTTTTACATGTAGAATAATGTGCAAGATACATACTTTTATACATCCTAATCATAATGATTATGTCTAGTTTTGATATAGTAATTAGAATAGGTTTTTTTTTTACTTTTGTAGACTTTTCTTGTAAAGGGGAGAGTCTCCCACGTTTATGTATTCTTAGTAAACTTTGTTTTACGGAGGAGTCCTCCATAGGTGCTTAGTCTCTTTTGAATAAACTTTGACGTATCGGGATGGAGTTGAGTAACTTTAGTAAGCTTATCGACTAATTACCCACCTCAGAATCAGATGTAAGGTTTATGTCCCCCTATATGTATTTTTCATTTTAATAAATCATAAGGCCTGAGGGTGTTTTTCATCCCCTGACACACAAAAAGGGTCATTCTAACATTTTTTAAAAACCCTAAAAGATCTCTAAGACCTACCTAAACCCTAAATCCTAAATATAATACCCCAAAAACCCTATACCCTTCACCTTTAGAAACTCTAAATCCTATAAACCCTAAAAATCATTTAGAACCTCTACAATAATCCTTAAACCTTAAATCCTAAAATCCTAAGATTAAAAAATCTAAAATAAACCCTAAGCCTTAATCCCTAAATAACCCTAAGAAACACTTAACCCTTAAAAACCCTGAAAACCCTAATTAGTAAACCCTATAAAGACATAAGTTATGTATACTAAACCCTAAAAAAACAAGAACTTCTAAGAACTAAACACTAATCCTATACCCTTAACCTAAAAAAAACTAAAACAAAAAAATTCTAAGCCCTAAACCCTAAACCCTTAAAACTTCATTGAAAATCCTAGGAAAACCTAGACCCTAAGCCTTAAGAAAACCTAAATGCTATAAACCCTAAAATAAACCCTAAAAATATTAAAAACCCTTCAAAACCCCTATATTTTTTAAGGAACCTCAAAATAAAGTAAGATAATCTAGAGCCTCACATGTGCCTTGTTTCATTTAGTGAGGTAATTTTCTACATGATTGTGTCGCATTTAGGGCATAGTGGTATGAAGTTTGTGTTACTTGTAAGTTTGGTGCATTGACTATTATTTTATACTATGTGGAATGTTTTGAGCTAGTATATTTGTCATTGAGTCCCTGAAAATGATTGAAAGTGTTAAGTGTCATTCGAGGACTAATGTTCCCAAGTGGGGGGATATTATTAGGACCCTAAAAAAGAACTAGGACATTTTATAGCCTCACATGTGTCATAAGGGTTAATAATTGTTTATAAGGTGTGTCAAAACTTTTAATAGTTTCTTTGATGAGGTTTGAGTTCAAACGTTAAAGGACGACCAAGGCGTCCGAAAACTAGTCATTTGTGTGTTAGTTTTCCTTTGTATGTTTGCTTTGTTTTTAAGTCTAAAATGATAGGGGGTACCATAGTTGTATATAGTCGTGTTTAGAGTCAAAATTCCAATGTACTACTCCCCAAGAACAACCCTAAGGGTCCTTTAGGAGGACCCAAAGGTAGGAAAAAAGCTTCCAAGGCAGTCTCGAACTGCGCCCATGATTGACGCCTAGTAATCTAGTTGACGCCCCATGGATTGGGTGTATGTCTCACCGCTTAGTCGTGGGAGCTTACACCCTAAACTAGGGAGTCTCCGTCACAAACAATGGAGAAACAGGACGGATGATTAACTAGACAACAGCCCATCGTTTGAATCCTTCAATTGGACTTGCAACATGTTGTCTAGACACGACTAAGGGTGAATTGGGAAATTCACCCAACATTTCAATTAAAGGACGACCTGTTATTTTACCTTTTTTTGTGTATTTTAAGTTAGTTCAAATCATAAAACCCCTAATTATAATTCATTCTTCAAATAAAACCCTTCCCTCCCAAATATGATTCTCTCAAAACCTCCATTAGAGACCAAGCTCAAGATAAAGATAGGAGGATGGAATCCAAGTTTTTTATTCTTCAAACTTCGTGGATTTTCTTCTATTAAGGTATGGTTAGCCTTTGTCCTTAGTTAACCTTTCATTTGTGGGTTCTATCAAAGACTTTCCAATGCGATTCTTAGATCAAAATTCCTAACTTTCAATCTAAACATTTGTTCATTGTTAAATGTTTTTCAAATTCATTGTAATTATGGATTTATTATTCATGAATGGTTCTAACATAATATTCAATGAATTTCAATTCAAACCCCATGATCTCCATAATCATTCCATTAAGCCTATAATGTGGGTCTTGTGATCTTGGCTAGATGTGAATTGAATTGTGATTAGATTTTAATTTATTGTTTAATGCCATTGCTATCTGTATCAATTACATATGAATTGTTGAGGATTGATATATGATTATCATTGCTTGAAGTATTTGTAAGTTGACCTAATTCCTAGTCTTTAATAGTGAAGCTAATGTTGTATGGTATGGTCCACTTATGGTGGCGGTGATTACATTCTTTTCTACCTATACATGTTTTGATCATGGAATCGAGGGCAATAGATGTAAATATTTGATATGAGAATTATCATGACTGTAATGGTTTTGTGTAGTTTCAATTCTAGTTTAATGACTTAGGTATATTGATAAGGTTATGTATATGTGAATGATGTTGTTAGGGTTAGGTATGATCTACATGTTTCATTTTGATGAATAATCTTCTAGAATAACCCCCTACCTTTGTAACACTATATGAATGTGTGATCTTATGATTGTTAGGTGTCTTCTATTAAAATGTTGAATATGTTCTTGTATTTTATGATGTAATGTGAGTGGTTTATCTATAGTCCCTAAATGTTATATGTGTGAGTTTTTCTTGACTTAGGGGATATGGTAAATGTATTTTGATCCTATGAAGGGTGATTTCCTAGGTTACTAGGTTGTTGCTCTTGTCAAGACCCTTAGAATGAGTTTAGGTGTCTAGAGACTCACTTGTGCTTAAAAAGATTAATAACATGTTAATTAAGTGAATTACATTGTGTATACTTAATATGAACTTGTTTGGAGGTCAAACATCCAAGAACGTCAGAGATATTCGAAAGCTAGTCTTCAGACGTGCTACTGCGTACTTGTGTGATTGCCATGTTTTTATGTGTTCTTTGGAGTCTATATTCAGTGGTTATGACCCTAACATATAAATGCACCCATTTAAGGTCAAAACGTCTAGGTATGACTCCCCAAGGGTCGGCCTAGGGGTCCTCGAGGAGGACCCTTGGGCCAAAAAGATGCCCAAGGAAGCAGACTTTTGTTCTTCCATAAAACATTTAAGTGACGTGGTGTGGGGTGTCAGTAGGTCAAATGTTTGATCCACGTCGCGGATACACAACGCGCACTCGACTTCCCCAAGAATTAATTCCAAAAATCATGTGGGAATAGCTGCGCGACATGGACTTGTTCCCCAAAGAATATTCCGAATATTCAAGTTAAGTTTGATGGGTCTTAAAGAACAAATAAATATGGGGGTATTTTGGGTAATTTGGGAGGTGTATGTTAACTGCTTTGAAGACCTATTTAACCCCTTTCCCAAGTAAAACCCCAACACCCAATAAGAAAACCAAATTTCCAAAACTCTCTTCTCTTCCAAATTCTCTCAAACCTCCATGGGAGACCAAAACTCAAGTTCAAGATAGGGGCTGTATTTCTATTGTTTCTTCTCCAAAGGTATGGTAGTCGTTGATCCATAGTAAATCTACCATCAAACGAGTTCAATCAATGATTTTCAAAAGTTATTCAAAGACCAAAATTCCTAATTTTCAATCTAGTCATGGGTCCATAGTCAAATTAATTTAAAAGTCATTCTAATGAAGGATTTATGTTTATTTACTGTTTTATCTATGAATTTCAATACAATTTCATGAAGAAACCATGATCGTTATAATTTCTCAAATTGGATTTTAATGTGGGTCATGTGATCATGATGATAAGATTATTATATTACGTTTAGATTATAATGAATTGATTAGTTCTATATCCATTCGTGTCAATTGATTATGAATTTTTTTGAATTGATCAAGATGATCATTATCTTAAAGATTTGGTAAGTTGACATATTTCTTCTAATTAGCTAAGAATGTACATTGAATTGTGTTTATTGGTATGGTCCAATTATAATGGTGGTGTTTACATTGTTGTACATGCTTATGTGTTATGATATGATGATTTCCATGTTTAGGAAGTTGAAGGATGTAGCCTTGAATCTAGTATCATGTCTAAGTGAATTTATATTATAAGATGTTATTTGTGTAGTCTTCCACACTACTTGCAAGATTTAGGTGTGTGGATGATTTTGTGTTTATATGATGATTATTTTAGGTTTAGGTATGGTCTGGATAGCTAATGATGAGTAATATTCTTATAGCATGATCCCTACCTATCTGAACCCTATATGAATGTGTGATCAAAGTATGCTATGAGTTTTCTATTCTAATGTCGGATATGTTCTTGTCTCCTATGATGTAATGTGAGTGTGTGTAGTCTATAGTCCTTAATACTTTATATGTGTTTATTACTTGAGACTAGAGAAATGTTGTGCATGTGTTATTGTCTTTAGAAGGTGGCTTCCTCAATGTTATGTTGTAAAATTATGTAATCATGTTGACCAATGTACACACACACTTCATGAATGACTATGAATTATCATTCATGATCATTCAGAAAAGGGTAGTTCTCCTATGCATAGGAAGGACTATGGACCCTACACATGCATTTCACGAGTGAACTCCATGAAAGGATAAGATTTTTACATGTATGAAAGTAAGACTTATGTTATGTATGTATGAAATGTATGAATGCATTGTTAAGTGACTTGACTATGTAAAGACATAAATAATGTTTTATGTATGTGAATTACACTTATGGCTTCTAAATGGGTTTACTTAGTATATGTGAGGGTATGGGACTCCATGTGTACATTGCACAAGTCTTGTGAAGGAGTTGTGAGGGTGGTTACTTACGTATGGACTAAATAAGTTATGACTAAGGTTGTAGTAAAGGAAAGAGTCCTTGTCTAATACTATGAAGTATCTGGCCTTATGTTTAGTTATAAATTAAGATTTTATGACTTGTTTAATATGATATACCTAGTTTACGGTGACTTCTAAGGTACGTTAGGTGGAAGTAGTATTATGGGATACTACCTACACATTGCACTAGTGTGACTTGGGGGTCTTCTTAAGTGATGGTCCTTATGTGAAGTTGATGGTTATGATGTGCTTATGACTTGTGAATATATGTGGTTGTGTTTATGAAGCATATCTATGAAAGGCTACTGTAAGGTGTCCTCAAGGTGATATATTGTATCAACTACACTTGAGGGTTTCATATGGAATGAAGTAATATAAGAGATAAGTAATGTATTATATTTATTGGATATTCCTCAAAGTATGGCAATTGGATTTATGTGCTATTACGAGTAGTATCAATGTATATATGATGTATGTGAACTATATTGTGTTTATATGTTCATATGTTCATGAAGTTTACTAAAAAGACATGTTGCATGATATCAAATGAAATGTGCTCTTCGAATGCATGTTTTTGCATGGCCGCCATACTTAGTGCAATCTTTTACTAATACACTCTTCTTTATCTATTTACACAATGATAAGGTGTTGATGGCTAGAGGATGTGTCCTAAGTGAAGAGCTTGGATATATAACCCAAGTTCAAGTAAAGGGACCCTTATGATTCAAGGGTTTCCTATGTTAAGGATGTTCATTAAGTTTATGTAATAGTTAGATCTTATTTTCTGCCTTTAAGGGTTGTTATCCTATCCTATTCTATTGAGTTGTGTCTTATGTTGGCAAATGAGTCTTAAAGTCTACTTATGTACTTATGATAATTTTTATATATATGAGGTGATGATTCTAGCATATGATGTGCTATTAAAAGTATTAAATTTTACATTGTTTTTATTACGATTGTGCAATGAATGATGTCTAAATGCTCGTATAAGACGTCCGAGAGTTCAAGTACATTGTGTTACTTCGAGGGGGCGCTCCCTGCTAATGAAATACTTGATATCAGAGCATAAGGTTTTAGAAAATTGTTTTAGGTTTCAAAATCTCATATTGACACGTTTAGTAGAGTCGCGTTCATTGGCAGTCAGTCATGAAACATCTATGATTGAGAGGCTGTTGGACGATAGAGTTTCATTTTCTTCACTACTCTTATGTCGTGCCATATAACTTCGCTCTATATGATTACCCTCTTATGTTTCTTTGTCCTGTGTTCTTTTAGATGTGGTTTCTTGGAAAGGATGATGTCTCAAAGATTGAGCGAGAAAAGGTGAGTTTTGATGCTTACTTTAGTTTTGTGGCTTGATGAGTACTTGTGAATGTGAAAAATTGTTATTTTTGATGTGATGTCATTTATGGTCATATTATACTTATGAGAATTTAGATATTATGTTGAGAAGTTATAATATGATATGGTTCTAGCTTGTTAATATGTTTTGTAATTAAATGGAGTTCCTTGTTAAAGGATATGTTGTTTCATGGTTATGCATGATGTTAGTATAATGTTATGGTATAGTTTTGAAATGTTTTGGACACATGTGAAAAATAGTGAAAGAATGATATTGCCTTGTTATTTGAGAAATGCCCCTAGTTTCCCTTGTGTGGATTGGAGTCTTTGGTGTAGACATTCTATTAAGGAGGAAAGATCGGTGTTGAACCATGTACGGTGGTTGTGAAGTATGCTAGATAACGAGAGAGCCTTTATGACTAGTTGACTAAGTTCCCTTATGAACTTATTCTTAGATTGGGGAAAAAGGGTGAAAGGATCTTATTCCATATGTTGGGTTTATGTCTTTGCCCTAGACTGACTTACAGGATAGTGTGTACCCTTAAGTCTTCAAGCAAAGGAGAAAATTTATGTTGACCTACTTTAAAGGGGTTAGTTATCTTTTATGTTTGATCTTATGTATTGTCCACTCAGGAAGTGCTTAGATTGTACCTATGCATAGTTGGTTGGAAGTTTGCACAAAAGGTGATGACCCATGTGTGTGTTTAAGTTTGGTTTGAAGTTTGAGGGTATTTGTTGTCGTTGTATGTTGTCCTGACCTATGGTTGAGGTGTGTAAGGATTATATGCCAAGGTACGACTCCCTAAGGACCACCATATGGGTCATTGAGGAGGACCCTAATTCTAAACCCCAAGGAAACCGTGAGGTAACCTCAAATGGGGTGACATATGGATGGGGTTAACGCCCCGTAGGTCCATCCACGCAATATGTATTGCTTCTGTATGTCAAGACCGCCAACTTAGGGTCTTTGATCCAAACCACTAAGTTCTACAATCCCATCAACTCATCCACGATTCTTGGATGAGAACTCCTGGAATGAGACTGCAATCTATTTTTTTGGTTCAACCACGTGAGGGGTAAATCGGTAAATCCACCCATGTATTTAAAGTGCGTGGACAGTTATTTTAGGCATTTTAAGAGTATTGAAAGTGTTAAAACTTATTGTTGGATATGATTGTGTTAAAAACCCCCAAAGTTATAAACCTTTCTTCTCCAAAACTCTCTCTCAACGAAACCTCCATTATAAGTGAAGAACTCAAGGTTCAAAGGTCAAATTCATCCATTTTTCAAGTGAATTTCAAGGTTTATTCAAGTATAAGTTATGGTGATCCTTAATCTAGGAATATCTTAAATCTCTAGAGTCAACTCCAATGTTTTCCAATTCAAGAGCAACACCAAGTTTTACTCAATCTCAAGGGTTCTTCCATCAAAAAATTTTGAAGTGTTTTTAACAGAATTGTGTGATTGAATTATTATTTGATTGATGAATTATAATTAAAACACTATGAATCCATGATTGCTCTCAACTTCCTAAAGTGTTTCTTATGATATGGGTTTATTGATCAAGAATTAATATTGATCAATGGTTTCTAAATATATTTGTATTATTAAATTGTATCATAATATATTCTAAATCATGGTGAATTATTGATGTATTGATGTATTAGTGTGTTGGTGTTTGATATGTAAGGCCTTGGAGGCAAATAGTGATCAAAACTCTTGTTGAATTAGAATTTCTAATGTGATGTTGATCCTGTAACACTCAGGAAATTCCATGACTTAGACTAGAGAGTAATCTATTAATAAAGTTTAAAATGATATATTAAAACCTATGTTAATGTAATAAACTCATTTAGAAAAGGTTAGATCCAAAACGACAAAGAAAGACCTTGACGTCAGGAAACTAGCTAATTTGACCTAGTTGGCGTCCCTATATTTGGTGAAGGTTTCGAAGTGTAAAATGAAGTCCAAAAATTATAAGAGACCTTGTATAGGAATTATGTAGTACAAAAGGTCCAAAAGTCTTGTAACGACAGCCCAAGCACCACCCTAAGGGTCCTTGGGGAGGACCCAAACATAGGTGGGCAGGATTCCTGGTAGCCTGTAATAGGCAGAATTGGAGGAACAAGTGTGTGACACGCGTTCGTCACGAGGTGTATTGCCTCAACATGTAAGGTTCAGCCTCGCGCCACGAGGCTGACACGCACCTCACTACCTCAACCCAAAATTTCAGAAAAATGACGGGATTTGGCCCCGTGACATGCAACCACTTCCCATAATCATTTAAGTTGTTTTTTTTTTTAATTAAACTTCATAAAAAAGACCCATTTAAGTGAAGGGTCTTTTGGGTAATTCATAGGACGACTATATATGGATATTAGGTCATTTTTAGACCACTTTTACACGTTCCAAATCAGATTAAACATTTTTTCTCTGATCTCTCTCAAGAACGCTCTCTTTTCAAAACCCCATTGAAGAACAAAAAGAGTTTATTGAAGAAGATGAAGACTTCAAGGTTTTCATCCAAATTTTCGTGGATTCTTCGTCTATAAGTTATGGGTTTTTCACTCTTGGGATTCCTTTCCCAGGAGGTCCTTTCCAAGATAAGTTTTCAAGACATTCGATTCTAGGGTTTTTACTCTACAAAATTTATTTTTGTCCTAACTCTAGTTTTATGATTCTCGATGAAATGCAATTATTTTCTATGTTTAATTATGCATATATTGTTGAGTGTTTTACTTGTAATGATAGACTTTCATGTGGAGCATGTTTATTATAAATTTGATGGTTTCGACTGGGCTATACTTACTACTTGATAATATGAAGACGTTGGGATTCGAACTAAGACTTGAAGGAACACTCAAATGGCCCCTTCTGTTATCCTACATCACGGATTTGTCTTGTACATTATTTGAAGAGTTGTTCTTGGTTATGCTATTGAGTATTCAATATGTTATTTTTATGAGTGTTGTAAGTTGAACGTAAAATCTTTAATATGGAACTTGGAAGTGAGAGGTTAGTCTTCTAAAGTCGTGATTACTCTACAATGCATATGTTAGCCTATAAATCATGATACAATGTTATGGAAGTATGTATGATGTTGCTATGTGTATATTTTTCGCTATGAACATGTTACTTGTGAGGTCATGATAAGAATACAAAAAAATACAAGTTACGATATTTACATGGATGTTTTACACAAGATGACTATACTATGTTAATATCAAAAATGAAGGGTTAGAATGAAAGGAAATTCTCATCTAATCATAAGGATCTCATGATAATGTTTATACAAGTAGTTAATTTCCTATGACCTATGATGAGTTTATTATAAAAGACAACTTAAAGGTTATTCAAGAAAGGGACTTAAGCTAAGCACCGATGAACTAGATATGAGAGGTGTCTCTTCCCTAGTATGAAGGTAGGTTTACAATAACTCTCATGTGATAGAGGATTCCATTTAATGTGGAACTATGGGTCTCTAATACATCTCCTAGTTCTTGAACTATACTACAACGATAGGATACTAGCTAGTGGGTGCACCTAGAAAGCTATTTCATGTTAGGTTCTACTTTAGCCGGTAGACCACCTTCTTTTGTTGTGGGGTTTTATGACACCGGATTGCATGTTTAGCTCACATGGTCTATGTCGATGAAGGTGAATTTTCCCTCATGTAAAATGAAACTCAAATAAATGGACATTTACTAGGGTGACATGAAGAGTCTACTTAGTATAGGTAGGGGCATGGGACTCTACGTAGACATTGCACAAGTTGACTTTAAGGGAAGTCCTTGGAGATTGTTGTTATGTAATATAGTAACATGAAAGATATATGTGTATGATATATGATGTTACTCTTATATGATGTTGGTCATTATGATGAATATGTTATTGGGTTATATTGTTATATCAAGTGATGACTTCTTATGTTACAAGTTATATGAAGCAAAACTTTACTCATGGTCTCCTATCTTATCTACTTTGTTGTGAGGGGTTATGGGGCTTCACATTACCATTGAACTTGTAGGTTGGGGATGAGATCATTAGTAAGTGTCATGTATGTTATGTTATATGATCTTTTGAATATAAAATCTTAACATGACTCTATGAAATTTTATTTTGATCATGTTTTATGTTGATGGATTCCTTAACTTTTATATGTTCTATTTTATGTGCATTGAACAACTCACATGACATAGCATGCTTTCTAAAGAAATGATAAATGATCATTTTTCATGGATGTCCTTACATGTTATGTGCATATACCCATACATAGTACATGTGGCTTACTAACCTCATTACTTTATATTACTACAACTGTAAGTTTCACCAGTGAAGTTTAAGGATGTCGAATTGAAGAATCTTGGAACTCTTTCTCTAAGTCATGTTAGGTCATCATGTTCGGGGATGCTATGTTTCATATTCCAGCTTATGAAGACTTTGTAATTAAGCATATTCTACTTCTATGTATGTTCTTTTTGGATTCTTTTGTATTTAGGACTACATGACATATTGAATATTTATTGGCTAAGTCCAGAGTCGTACTCCTTAGATGGTTTTATATATGTGACA
Organism: Solanum pennellii; assembly: GCF_001406875.1. Lineage (NCBI taxonomy): Eukaryota > Viridiplantae > Streptophyta > Magnoliopsida > Solanales > Solanaceae > Solanum > Solanum pennellii. The sequence goes on from NC_028645.1 coordinate 31,085,973, forward strand.
CAAGTTTTAGAATATTATATGTCATCATGAATGTTAAGTATGAAGTCCAAGTATACTTCAAATAGCACGTAAAAGTTTTAAATTTTCTTCAATTTTTACTGATCACATGTTGCGGCGAATGCAAAGGGCTTGTCTGAGTCCTTTGAGAGGGCGACGAAGTCAGTCTCATCTAGGGTATGCTCTTTGGGTTGTGATTGAAAGTATTTACTCACTAAATACTCATGAATTGATGATGAGGGAATGTGAAGGTTTCTATATTGTAATGTTGAATACCTTGAATTTGTAGGCTTAGGCGTCTTATTCTTGTATAGATGAATGTAAATGTGAATATGTATCTTTAATGGTTAGGCTAGAGAATCCTCTTCTAGAATAATAAATGTATCATGACTTAATGTCTAAATGATCCAGAGTCGCTAGACCTATTGTTGGTAGACTCTTTATTAATGAATTGAATGAATAGATGTGTATGAATATTTGAAGGTATATATAATGACTAACATGTTTGTATTGTCTACATGAGATACTATGACTTGTATGACGATTACTTGTGTTGTATGTCTCTTATGCTATTGAGCAATGATATTTAAAAATTCTATTAATGCATGGTTTTCCAACTAAATTTCCCTTTATAAAGCATGTTTTTGCATGGTCATCATACTTAGTACTTAATTGTGGTAACACCACTTTCTTAATATCATGTTTCATTTTGATTTAATAGATATTTAGTAGTTTCTTTTTTATTGTAAAGTGTTGTCTTCCTATTATGTTTTAAGAATTTACTTAATATTGCCATGTGAGACTTTTGTATTCCGCTGCTTTATGAATGAATATTCGATTGTTGGTTTTATTGAGAAAAGTATTAATTCTGCATAATTTTCTGTCAACTATTTAATGAATTAATTCTAAAAATCTTGTACAAGACCCATTCTATGTCAATTACGTTGTGTCACGTCTAGGGGATGCTCTCAAGGCGTGACAAAACTGGGTATCAGAGCATAAGGATTCGGGAATTTTTCTTTCGGTTGAAGTCTCACAAGACACGTTTAGTAGAGTCTTGTTCATCGGTGTGCGTCGTGGCACATCTATGCGCAAGAGTCTTAGTACGTTAGGAAGTTTCAGTTTCTTCATTACTCTTGTCTCATGCCATAGAGCTTAAATCAATAATCTCTCTCTCTTATTCCTTGTCCATTAGTCTTCTAGATGTGACTACTCAAAGGGCTAATGCTTTAAAGATATGCATGTTAGTTGAATTCTACCTTAAAGTAACAAAATGAGTTTTCATTAATATATTTACTCATGTTGATATGCATCTATCATGATTTCTCTGTCTTTTATGAATTTACTTGTTGAGCATGTTCAAATGTTTTCTTGAAAGAGTTGCATATTTTGCCTAATTTTGTTAAGATTAGCATGATATAATTTGGAGAAGGAAGTTCCTCCAATGAAATGATGAATATGGTGTTTCGATGCACAATGAGTTTGTAGATGTAATTCGTGCTTGCTTGTATTGCATGAAGTTTGTTTGATCTTATTGATGTGGAGTTAATAATTCCTCCATGTTTTGTGCATTGTTGATGCATAAATTTATGTTTCATGCAACAATGGTGGGCTGCTAGTCTTTAGTACATACCGCTAATGTGTTTTTAAGTGTCATTTGAGGAGAAATGTTCCTATGTGAAGGATAATGTAACAACCCTTAAAACAAACTAGTGAAACTAGAACCTTACGTATGTGTGTTTAAGTGTGGTCATATGTTTGAGGGTGTTTTTGTTACGACTCGAGGGTATACCCTAGAAGTTATGATATTCTCGAATCTTAACATGGCGTCGTCTCGTAGGTCTAAGACAATCCCTTAGAGATCTTTCATTGCATAATCATAAAAATAGCGGAAAATTTAAATCTTTTCATCGCATATCATATGCTAGAACATACTTGGTATATATATATATATATATATATATATATAAATATCATAATACATAGTTAGACTCTATTGTCTCTTTGCCATCTTAAGACACAACTAAATAGAATAGAATAGGGAAACGGCCCTTAATATCATCAAATATAAGTCTAAGCTATTACATCAACTTTAAGAAACATCTTGACATAGGCAACCCTTGAATCATAAGGGATCCTTTATTTGAACTTGGGAAATATATCCAAGATCTTCACTTAGGAGACATGCTCCAGCCATCACCGCCTACATTTTGTGTAAAAAGATTAATAAGAATGGTATTAGTACAAGAATGCACTAAGTATGACAACCATGCAAAAACATGCATTTAAAGAGGACATTTAGTTAGAAATCATGCAACATGTCTTTTTAGTAAACTTCATGAACACAGGAACATATAAGATCAATATAGTTCACATACATAATATAGACATGGATAATACTCATAATAACTCATAAAGAAAATTATTATACATAAAATCATATTCAATACACACCATACATTACCTCTCTTTTATTTTACTTCTTTTATTTAGTAACCCTCAAGTGTACTTAGTACTATGTATGACTTTGAGGTCACCATACAATAGTATTTCATAATATGTCTCGTAAACACAACCTCATATATTCACAAGTCATAAGCACATCAAAGACATCAACTTCACATAAGGACCATCACCTAAGACAACTCCTAAGTCACGCTAGCGCAATATGTAGGTACAATCCGATAATGCTACTTCCACCAAGTGTACCTAAGAATTCACCCAAGACTAGGCATAACATACTCAACAAGTCATAACATATTCAACAAGTCATAACATATCCATTCACAACTAGCAATAAGGCCACATACTTCATATCATCATATAAGGACTCTTTCCTTTACCACAACCTTAGTCATAAATAATTCAGTTCATATCATATGTAAACTACCCTAATAACCCTTTCACAAGCTTACTTGTGCAATGTACATATGGAGTCCCATTACCCCATATATACTAAGTAAGCTCATTAGAAGCCATAAGTGTAATTCACGGGCATAGTCATAATTCATATCTAAACATAACAAGGGCACTTAACATGCATTCATACAAGTCATATATAATTTAAGTATTTACTTCATAAGGGTCTCCAATCTTATCCTTTCTCGATGTCATCTAGTGCAATATATAGGTAGGGTCCATATTCCTCCCATACCAAGTAAAATTCTCAAGGAATATAGAGTAGAGTTCATATTCTTATCTTAGTTAATTATTAACATTCCGGAGACATAACCATAACCGACATAGACCATGTGAGCTACATGGAATCCGGTGTTTTACTTCCACACCGAAAAGTGGGGGTTAACACTTGTCGAAGGTTCAACCTTTCGTACGTAGATATTCTAAGTGGATCCAATAAGCTAGATTCCTATTTGGGCACATAGTTTTACGAAAAAGGAGATTGCTTCTAGAAACCTTGACTAACTAAGCGTGAAGGTTTCCATCTCATGTGCTAACATCAAGGTTGGGAACCTGAACTTACTAACATGAAGGTTCTCTTGTGGAAAGATGAACTTACTAGACGTCAAGCTCCCACTCTCATTTGTCATGTTCACTCGGTGGTAAGCAATAACTCCACTTTTAAACATCATTAAGCCTTTTGATAACATTAATTCATAAAGAATAGGCCTTAGGGACTTACTCCCTCACATATCATATAGCTCAAAGTTATCTAGGACGAGAATTCTACATTCACCATAGAATCTACCTTATATGAGAATGTCTTTTCACATAATCATATCATATGCATACATGCATGTGTGTGTACATATAAGTGAGATCTAATTTCACATAAATAGATTTAGGAACACATGTTCATAACTTTATAAATAATATACTTTACATGCATATAAATAGGTAATGAAGCATAGGAGAACTATTTCTCACTTAGTCATCATGAATCTATCCTATTCATAGATTGCATGAAGTGTGTGTGTACATTGGTGAACATGATCAAATAATGGCTATCACATATTATTGAGGAAGGCACCCTCTAAAGATAACAACAAATATACAACATTCTTCATGTCCCAATTCATAAAAACATATAGAGTATTGAGGACTATAGACTACACACTCTCACATTACACTATAGGAGGCAAATACATTTTCAACAATAGAATATAAGACTCCTAGAATACTTTGATCACAAAATCATATAGGGTTCATATGGGTAGGGGTCATGCTATAAGGATATTCTTCATCATTAGCATATATATCACATGTAACCCTAACATGATCATCACACATATACATATAGCATCATATCTAAACCTAGGTTCTAAAAGTAGTGTAGAAGACTTTTCATATAACATTACATAACATTAATTCACTTAGACATGATATTAGAATCAAGGCTAATTCCTTCAACTTCCTAACATCAAAATAATCATATCAATTAATACTGCATCTAATGCCTTCGAGGTCATGATAATAACACATAAATATGAACAAGATTATAAACACCGCCACCATAAGTGGACCATACCAATCAACACATTTAATGTACATTCTAGGCTAATTAGAAGAAACAAGTCAATTTACCAAATCTCCTAGATTATGATCTTCTTTGATCATTTCTCCATAATTCATATTCAATATATGAAGAAAGTAATGGCAATAAGAAATTCAACACAATCTAATCACAATTTTATAAACGTCAAGTCAATATCACAAAACCCACATTATAGGCTAACTTTGAGAAATTTGGAGGATCATGGGTTATTCATAAAATTGTATAGAAATTCATTATAAAATAAGTATATAAACATATATTCATCATTAGACTTCTTTTGAAATCAAATTGAGAATGAGCTCATGGCTAGATTGAAAATTAGGATATTTGACTTAGAATTCATGTTTAAGAAACATTTCAAAGGAATCCATAGATGAATGGTTATATATGGATGAAGGATAACCATACATTATAAATTAAAAAGACCATGAGAGTCTGAGAAGAAAGCTCCAAGAATCCAACTCCATAGCTTGTTCTTGAGCTTTTTCTTCAATGGAGGTTTTGGGGTTTTGGAATAGAAGAGAACTTTGGGAATTTTATTTCATAATGGGTATTTGGGTTTTTGCTTGGTAAAGGTTTTTAAAAAGGTCCTAAAAACAGTAAATAAAACGTCCCCTAAGTTAACAAAACACCCCCACACGAATTGGGGCTCTTAGACATGTCAAAATGGACTAAAAAATGACGCAACCAGATCTTGGAGTGGGCTATGCGTCGTGGAGCAGCCTCCCAATTCTGCGCCAAATAATTTTTGGGATAGTGAGGTGCGTTTTAGGAACTCCTCACGAGATCAAGGTCTCATTCTTGCTCCTGCATGCTGCCTTGGGCAGCCTCTTGTCAAAGGTTTGGGTACTCCTTGGTGGCCCTTAGAGTGGTCCCCGGGGAGTCGTACCGGGACATTTCGACCCTTAACATGTCTATTAAGGTAATAGGGCCAACTACAATGCTTCTAAACTCCAAAAACACACATAAAATTGAAGCCAAACATACAAGGACTCACTCGCATGTCTAAAGACCAACTTTCGAACGTCGTAAACGTTCTTGGACGTTTGAACTCCAAATAACTTCATATAAATTATACAAGCTATAAAGCACTTTATTATCATGTTATTAAATTTTTTAGGAACATGTTAGGATCTATATACCTTAGCTCATTTTGAGGGCGTGTCAACACTCCCCCACTTAGAACAACATTCGTCTTTGAATGACACTAACTCTACTGGATCTGCCTAGGAAGATCAATGAGCTATCCTTTATACCTTGAATAATTAGACCTAATGGTCGTGACGCTTAATGTGCATGGTTCTTGGGTTGGTAGGCCTAATGTTTGTGGCCCTCTAAAGCACACCAACGTATGTTTTTTAAACTATTATATGGGAATGTAGGCTAAGCACCGAGCAGATATGGTGAGATCGAGGTTATCTCAATGTTAGGCCAAATATCTAATTTCTTTAATATACCACAAATATGTTACCACAATGGTCCTAGCTATGGATCAACTTAAGGTAGATGAACTAGTCTACCTTAGGCAAGGGGACCACCTTTTTATGGTAAGGGGATAGAACACATGATTCCATGAACTATCTCTCATGGTATAAATTGGTTAAACAGTTATTTCGATCACGTGGTATGTGCATTCTATCTATTTGATAAGTACTACAAAGTGTGGGTAGTGGTATTGGATGATATCTACACATTGCACGAGTGGGATTTGAAAGGGCTTTAGGTAATTCTGTAAGTCTTAGTGACTAATATGTGAAGTTATCTAAATGAATAAATTTCCTCTTATGTTAAATTTTATGACAATGATAACCTAAGGTGTAGTGATGAAAATGATATAAATGAAGTGATTTAGTAATGTTGACTATATATGTTTGAAGGCATGCTATACATTAATCGTATCATGATTTGCTTCTTTATAATGTCTTATTGTATATGAATGTGTCTTTCTTGTGGTGAATTCAAAGGAGTACTTAGGATGAGTAATATTATGGGATGATAGTTGCAAATTTCACATTTATGACTTAGGGGTTGTCTTAGGTAATGCTCCTGATGTGCCAAGTTGACTTATGAAATGCTTATGTCTCTTAAATGCTTTATTGTGAAAAAATTGAAAGGTGAGTTCACTTTTGATGACTTAGTGAGGTGTCTTAGTGTGAATGGTTGTATGGGACGCTATTCATACATCACATAAGGTATAGCAGAAGGGTTAGTTGAGGTGAAGGTTTAAAGGTAAATGTAATTACTAATAGGTTTCTATTGTCTAAATGAGATACTATCACTTGTATGATGAGTACATGTGTTGTATGCTCTTATGCTATTGAGCAATGATATTTAAAAAGACTATTAATGCATGGTTTACAACCAAATTTCTCTTTATAAAGTATGTTTCTGCATGGTCATCATACTTAGTGCTTAATTGTGCTAACACAACTTTCTTCATCTTTTTACAACAAGTGTAGGTTCTGAAAAGTGATTGCTTCTACCTAGTTGAAGTACTTGGATTACTATTCCTCCAAGACATTGTATGTTCTGATGGTTTTGAGGCCAAAGAAATATTATGTTTCATTTTGATTTAATAGATATTTAGTAGTTTCTTTTTTACTGTAAAGGGTTGTATCCCTATAATGTTTTTCAGATTTTACATAGGATGGCGATGTGAGACTTTCGTATTCCGCTGCTTTATGAATGAATATGAATGTTAGTTGAATTATGCTTTAAAAGGAGAAAATGAGTTCTCATTATTATGTTTACCCAGGTTGATATGCATCTATGATGATTTTTCAATGTGCTTCATGAGTTTACTTGTTGAGCATGTTCAAATGTGTTCTTGAAAGAGTTGCATATTTTTCCTAATTTTTTTGAGATGAGCATGATGTGATCTAGAGAAGGAATTTTCTCAAATGAAATGATGAATATGGAGTTTCTATGCACAATAAGTTTGTATATGAAGTCTCTGCTTGGTTGTATTGAGTGAAGTTTATTCAATCTTATTGATGTGTAGTGAATAATTCCTCCAAGTTTTGTGAATTATTGATGCATTTATAATTATAATTCATGCTTAATGGTGGCTTGCTAGTCTTTATTTGTTACCCCTAATATGTTTTTAAGTGACATTTGAGGATTACTGTTCGTAAGTAAAGGATAATATAACAACGTGTGTGTTTTTGAGTTTGGTCTGATGTTTGAGGGTGTTTTATATTGTTGTATGTTGTCTTGAGCTATGGTTGAGGTGTTTAAGGGTTAGACGTAAATGTACGTTTCCCCAAGGACTACCCTAAGGGTCCTTGAGGAGGACCCTAAGTCTAGACCCTTACGCCCCATAGAAACCATGAGATTATCACAATGGGGGTGACCTAGGGATAAAGTTCACACCCCATAGGTCCATCAACGACCTGTGGATGGCCTCCATAGGTTAAGCACCCAAATGAGGGATATGATCCAAACCATGAATGGACAGTACGGTCCCGTGAACCCATCCATGATCCGTGGATGGGGACTCATGAAATGGACCTTCAATCTTTTTTTTCTTGGTTCGACAAACTGAGGGGTGAATTGGTAAATTCACCTCAAGTCTTTAAAATGCATGTACGGTTATTTTAGGTACTTTAAGATATTTTAAGTGTAGTATAAGTGTTAAAACTTATTTTTGGCTTCCATTATTTTCAAAACCCCCAAAGTAAGAAAACTCTCCTATCCAAAACTCTCTCTCAATGAAACCTCAATTAGAGGTGAAGAACTCAACGTTCCAAGGTAAAATTCTTCAAATATTAAAGTGAACTTCGTGGTTTCTTCATGTATGACATATGATTATCCTTCACCTAGGGATAACTTCCATCCCTAGAGTCTATTCCAATGTTTTCAAGTTCAAGAGAAACACCAAGTTTTCCTCAATCTGATGTGTTCTTTCATCAAATTATATTATAAGTGTTATAAATGGAATTTTGTTGTTGAATTACTATTTTATTGATGGATTATCATGAAAAACTCTATGAACCCATTCTCCCTCTCAGGTTCCTAAATTGTGCATTATGATGTGGGTTTATTGATCATGAATGAATATTGATGAACTATCCCTGAATTGATTTAAGTTATTGATTTGTATCATCATATATGCTTAATCATTGTGAATTATTGAAGTATTGTCGTATCGATGTGTTAGTGAGTTGAGATTTAAAGCATCGAATTCAAATTGTGATCAATTAAATTAGAATTTTGAATGTGATGTGGATCCACGCTAGTTACGTGATTGTGAATTCAATGAAGTTAAGATGATCATGTCTTGAAGTATATATACATGTAATCTCAATGATAGAATGATGATCTTGCCTATTGAAAGTATTTTCTCACTAAATACTCATGAATGAATTATGGTGATGGAATGTTAATGGTTCTATATTGTAATGTTTAATGCCTTGGATTGGTAGGCTTAGCCATCCTATTCATCTATAAATGAATGTAAAGGTGAATGTGTATCCTTAATATGTAGGCTAGAGCATCCTCTTCTTGAATAATGAATGTATCTTTACTTAATGTCTAAATGGTCATGAATTGGTAGACATATTAATGGTAAACTATTTATGAATGAATCAATGAATATATTTTATTGGTTATTGGTATCGTCTATATATATGAAGTAGTGATGAATAATTCTAGGCTAAACCGTGTATTAGTAAACCTAATGGTAGTAGCCTTTCATGAGGATGATAGGTGCTAATCTGATTGTAAAACGTTGAAGCAGTAGACCGAATAGTGGTGCCTCCTTCTTGTGTGAAATGATGAACCTAGGAGCGGTAGACCTAATTGTGGTGTCTCTTCTTAGGAAGATCAACCTATCCTTTATACCTTGAATCGTAGACCTAATGGTGGTGTCCCTTCATGTGTATGTGTGTTGGGTCGGTAGGCCTAATGTTGGTGGCCCTCTCAATCACAGCAATGTAATGTTAATGAAACTACTCTATGTAAATGGAGGCTATACACTGAGCGAATATAGTTAGATGGAGGTTCTCCAAACATTAGGTTGAATTTCAATGAACGTCTTTCATATCCCACAACAATATGTGCACATAGGTCCTAGCTACAGATTCATCGAAGATAGAGGAACCGGTCGCCCTAAGGCAACGGGACCACATCTTTACGGTGTGGGGATAAATCACCGGATTTCATAAACTAGCTCTCATTGTCTATGTCGTTTAAACGCTTATTCCCATCACGTGGGATATGTGTACTCTAGTTACTTGATAAGTACTACAAACTATGAGTAGTAGTATGGGGTGTTATCTACACATGGCACGAGTAGGCTTTGAAAGTACTTTAATGAGTTCCATAAGTCTTAGTGACTAATGTGTGAAGTCCTACAAATGTATAAATGTCCTCATATGTTAAAGTTAATAAGAATGACGACCTAAGCTCTAATGAATGAAAGTGATCTAAATTAAATGAGTGAATAATTTTGACTCTTATATGCTTGACGGTAAAGATGCATGTTATACTTTAATCATATCATGAGTTACTTCTTTATCATGTCTTATTGTATATGAATGTGCCTTGCTTATGGTGACTTCAAAGTAGTACTTAGGTGAGTAGTATTATGGGATGCTACTTGCATGTTGCACAATTATGACATCTCTTAAATATTTTATTGTGAAAAGGTTGAAAAGATTGAAAGGTGAATTCACTTTTGTTGACCTTAGTGTGGTGCCTTAGTGTGGATCGTGGTGTGGGATGCTACCCTACATTGCACAATGTATCGCATGAGGGTTACTTGAGGTGAGGCAGAATGCTCTGGTGGACCCTCGTACTTGTATTTGTTTGTATTCTGGATACTCTTACTTAGCCTTTTGTCAATTGAACCCCTGAACCTAACCAAAATAAGATTTTGAAACCCTTCTGACCATATGTGTAGCTCACTCTCCTTCACATAAATAACATGTCATATCCACGTCGGATGTATTAATGCCATGTCATAATTATTTCATCACTATTTTTAAAAATTATTTAATAAAAATTGAAATAATTAAATTTTAATTTTTTTTTATAATATTATTTCACCATTTTCTGTTCAGCTTTTTCTTCAACTTCATTACTCCAATTTCATGTTTTGCATTTTCATATTTTTTTATGTTTTTTATTTGATCTATTGATATGTTTGTTTAATGATAGAAAAAATGGGTGAAGAGCTTGGTGAGCTATTATGGAAAAAGCTGAAACCTCCATATATACAATTTCCCAATTCACTGCCAAAATCCATGGTGAAATTTCATGCAAAACCCTACTTTTTTTCCCCTTATTTATAATCATTTTCAGCCATTTTAATCCCAAACACAACCTTTTTCTTCCCTTCTTCAGAATGCATTAACATCAACTTACCGAATCTTGGGTATAAGTTGAGTCCATTGATTCATTGCGGAGAGAAAGGGGCATTGGTGGTATTCATCGAAGAACTAAATTGCAATCTCTTGAGACCACTATTTTACAATGGAGAAAGGGAGAGAGAGGCGGCACCGGTAAATGTAGAGAAGAATGAGGTAGTGAGGGTGAGAAGTGATTGCGGTGAAGAGGTTTTTCTGTCAAATCTGGTGGTGGGATGACTTAGGTTGTTGATTTTGTGGAGGTTGTAGGAGGAAACCAAAAAGGTGATGGTGTGCGGTGGAGATGTACACAGGTGAGGGACAGAGTTTATCAATTTTGCCGGTGAAAATGGCGACGACGGTGGTGATGGCTTTTCCATAGATTTTGGATGAAAATGGTGAAAAGGATGGGATATTTTGTGAATAAGAAGGAAATTTTAAGTAATTGTTTTTTTTTTAAATTTATTAATTGAATAATTTTAATTTTTTTAACCAAAAATGTCATTCACTCTTCTTAAGGAGTGTGAAATAACACACTTTTGCCAACTCAGCCATCTTAACGCCACATAAGTGTGGTCAATGGTCAGAAGGATCCGATATATTTTGTTGTATTGAGTCTAAGGGTCGTGATGACAAATAGATAAGTAGAAGGGTTTAGAATACAAACTGATACAAATACAAGGGTCCGTCAAACCATTTCGCCCTGGTGGTGAAGGTATACATTTTGGTATTGTCAAAATGAGATATTATGATCGTTATGATGATTCTACTTGTCTTGTATGTCTCTTATGCTATTGAACAGTGATATTTCAAAAGTGACATAATCCATGGTTTTCCAAGAAAATGTTCATTTTCAAAGCATCTTTTTGCATGGTCATCATACTTATTGCTTAATTGTGCTAAAACCATTTTCTTCATATTTTAACTAAAAGTGTAGGTTCCGGAACTCATACATTTCATTTCAATGTAAAAGACATTTAGTAGCTTCTTTTCGATTGTAAAGGGTCGTGTCCCTATTATGTTTTGAGATTGTGTCTAAGATGGTCATGTGATACTTTAGTATTCCAAAGCTTTATGAGTATTCTATTGTTCGTTTTATTGAGAAAAGTTTTAATTTTGCACTATTTTTTATTACCTATGTGATGAATGAATGCTAAGAGGCTTGTAGAAGACCCCTTCGGGGACAATTATATCGTATCATGTCTAGGAGATGCTCTTGGGGTGTCACATTTCCCCCATTATAACTCTCATAATCATCAACACCTTGTACAATTCATCAATAAACTCTTGAGGATCTTCCTCAACCTCGAACCATTGAACTTCGGAGGATTCATTCTAGTAAAGTATATCACTATAGATGTCATCTTACCTTAAATTGGGTTCATGGGAACAACAAATCTCCTATTGTCTTGAGCCGTCATGGCTTGGTATTATACTTTAGAAGAGACCATAAAGTCTGTCTTATTTACTTGTTAAGCCAAAGGATCGACTAGAACTTTAGGAGGTTATGGAAGAGCTTCACATTCGTATTCCTCCTAATGTATGCTCGTAGAGGGGTCATATATTAAAAAGCATCACACATGGATTAGGATAGAAAGACACATATGATGACACTATGCTTCACACCTTTAGTGTAACGAAGAAGTGGAGTTTCCTAATCATCTTATATCTTTTTATTCATAAATGTGGCATGTTTCACACTCATGAACAAGACTCTACTCAACGTAGCTTATGAGACTACTTAGAACCTTTCTAAATATTGTACTCTAAATAACATGTTTTTAATGACCCAAATTACTCGCTAGATAATGTATGGATTGTAGGACCAAAAACACCCTAACAAGCCACGTGGCATACATTATACAATATAAGAGAGTTGAAGAGTTTAAAATGCAATCGTAAAACATTTGCAAAAAGGAAGCAGAAGTCTACCATAGTCTCAATGTCATCTAGTATATCAAGATGATTGGTACAAAACCCATACATACAATACAAACACAATAATGTAAATACAATAAGCAATAAAGGGTCCGGTCCTCGAACAAAAAGACTCACCAGCGTTCACAAGCTACTAAAGTGAACACCTGCAATGAGGATATGGAATTAGAGCCCCAGAACCAATATTTGGGAAACAATGTTGACAAGATTATGCGTTGTACAAAGAATATACCAAGTATGAAGGCATTGTATAAGAGTTAAAAATAATGCTAAAAGGATTTTTCATGATATGAAATTACCAAGTTAAAACATAAGATAAGAGGTTAGAACCATAGCCTTGATCAGGGTTGGTGTAAGTAAAAATCATCTTTAAACAAATGTGAGATACTTTTAGAAGTAACCTTACTCATTGTTATAGTCGTGAATAGAGTTAACTGACATATCAACCATGAGAGCTATAACATAGAATTCGATGTATATTCCACACTGAAAAGAGATGTCCTCACTTTCAAAGGTAAGAACCATAACCTTCTAGGTTTAGTGGATCCACTAGTTAATGTCTATATAAGACAAATTTATGGCGGCACACAGTTTATGGTACATTGGTAATCGCGTCTGGTCCACTTGGTGCTAAGCATAAATTCACTAGAAAATTTAGCAGTCTTTACTAGTCTTATTATTATGAATCATCGGTGATTTCCGCTTATCTTATCGTCCATAGAAGTCCCATCAAGGAGACAGTAAAATCTAGGTGTCATTAGAATAGCTCCTAAATATTAATTCAAATTTTAGTTGAGAAGTTTTTTAAACTCTAAGAATCCTTTATGTGGAAAAGCCTTTGTAACGACCCGGGAGTACGCCCTAGGCGTCACATGGCGTGCTCGACCTCTCGGAGGCCTTATGCAAGCCTCTTAGCATTCATTCATCACAAAAGTATAAAAAGTACAGCAGGATTAAAATTTTCACAATAAAATCAATAAGGGAACACTTTTATATAATGTAAGAAGAACTAAGTCTCAGCATCACAAGCCGTCTTAGACACATCTTATTATCATAGGGTTATAACCGGTACATAGAAAAGAAACTCATGCCCACTAAAAAAATCTTTAATAGAAAAAAAACTAGAAATAACATGCACATCCTGGAACATATGAGGACGTACCAAGAGTCTTGAGAGAACAATCTACTTCCCAAGTTTCAACTCTAAGATCCTCACTTTCTTTTACCTATACTTTTAGAAACATAAAAGAATCCTTAGTTAGTACAATTAAGCATTAAGTATCGCAATTATGCGGAAACATGCTTTAAAAAGGACATTTTAGTTGAAATATGCTTTTCATGGTATTTTTTATAAAACTTCATGAACCAAGTATTAAAGACGTCATACAAGTCAATCATTAACTTAAAAGGTATTACTCCCATAATTCTCAACATGCAACCATATTCATTAAGTCACCCGTTAACCATTTACACTCTGTTTGGATTGTTGTTACCCATTGTATTGTATTGTATCAGTATTATACGTGCCATGTTTGTTTTGATTGTTACTTAAAATGTATTGTATTGTATTGTTATATTCATTGTTAGCTAACAATGAAAACCCCTATTTTATGGAACAACTGATTTGGTGTGTTCCCATTATTATTTAATTTATTTTTTCAATTATATCTTTACATAATATTTCAAAATACTATTTTTACCCTTAACCTTGTATTATTTAATTCTAGTAAAACCTCCTATCCAAAAATAATTAAGGATATTTTAGTAAATTTATAAATTACAACACAGTACGATACAATCAAACCAAACAATTAAAATATTATTAAACAACAACAAACAATACAATCTAGCCAAACATTGTATCTATATACAGTACAATACAATAAAGTACGATGCAATACAATACATTATGAAACACTGGGTAACAATGATCCCAACAGAGTGTGAAGCCGTCTATCAAAAGTTATCCTAAGGCCCACCTAGGTAAGACATGAAGAGACCGCCAATACAACCTCACGAATACACACCTATGTGTTCCTTAAGACTGCTAAGAAGATATTTCGTTTAGATCACAACTCAACAAGTCACATAACCTTCATTAACATTAGACATAACATCAAGATGTTTCATGAATACTAGACATAAATCCAACATGCTTCATTACCATCATAGAAAAACTAATTCATTCCCCAAGATTGCAAAAACCCACCAAGACTCCCACCAAATGCCTACTTGTATAATGCATAGATGGTGTTCCATTCCACCGCCTACCCTAAGTAGTACACAATTAAAAAGACCTATATCATTTAATTTGTGGGAGCTACCTTTAAAAGACAAAGACCGTGGGATCATAACATGGAATACTGGTATTAAACCCTACCGGATGAGTCATCCACATTATCCTAAGGTAGGGTCATTCTTTTAGTCTTTACATAAACACCACTAGCTAGTCGTATGCGGGTACATAGTTAAGCGATGCGGAGATTGTTTCTAAGTATTAAATCTCAACTCACAAAGAGTATCCATCTCAAAAGGTTACTTTTGGATAATACATCTCTACTCACAAAGACTATCCACCCCTTTTCAAATCATCTTGGTGCTAATTATTAATACACACGGAGTTTTAGACTTTCATTACATTCATTAGCTTTCTGTTAATGGATTGCTACTAAGTATTATGTCTACACTCACAAAGAATACTCTTCCCAACCTATCATTCATTAATTGGAAGGCTCTTAGGATTATTGAGATTGTCACTAGACACTACGTCTCTACTCACGAAGAGTGTCCACTCCAAATCCCCCATTTATTCATTAGAGATTTATTAAGAAAACCTTTCAATAGACTAACATTCATTACATTATAATTAGCTTCATTCATTATTCATAGTATAAGAACAATACATGATAGTATAAGAACAATTCTAACAATATCCAATCACATTCATCAAACCCTTTTTGAAATCCAAAATCAAGGAATTTGAGGAACCATAGGTTCATGGAGTTTTTCACATAAAATCATCAATTAAACCATAATATTTTTATAACAGTCCCATGAGTTTGAGGAAGAATTGGGTTTTTCTTAACATATTTGTGAAATTTGAATACCTTTTGATAATTGGCTCTTGAGAGAATCAAACTCTAGATAAAGATTACCATACCTTAGTATTAGGAAGCCCACGAAATTTGGATTGAAACTTGGACATGATTGCACGTCACGGAGGCACTTCCAAATTTTGGGTATGGAATTTAATTTGCGACAGAGAGGTTCGTAACAAGCCCGCTCACAAGGGAACCTTTTTCCTTTTACGTGAAGGAGGCGTGACACGCCATGATCCTAAAAAACAGGTTGCCTGAGCGCTGCCTTGGCATCCCCCTTTTCCAAAGCTTGGGTGCTCCTCAAGGACCCTTTGGTTGGTCCATGGGGAATCGTGGCCGGGTGTTTTGATTGCAAAATCAATAATTAAGACACCAGGGTCACCTTCACTGATTTTATACTCCAAACAACACACCAAAACACATACAGCATACTCGAATGCACTAGCACACACAGGGCTAGTTTTCAGATGTCTTGGTCATCCTTTGACGTTTGACTAGGAAACTCTTTAAAACTTACTTCTATGGATGAATTTCATTATTTTAACAATTTATTAACTCAAAAAACCACCGTGAAGATCAAATGTATCCTAGTTCATTATGAGGGTTGTTACAAACTCCCCCACTTAGAAAAACATTCGTCCTCAAATGACACTAAAACATTTTCAAGGACTAAATGACTCATCTAGCAGCTCACAACACATCTAATCATAAATACAACTTCATAGTCAATTAACCATATATACAAGGAACACCAACTTCTCATCATTATGCCCTCTAAGCAACACAAGCAATTTTGAGCTATTTCCATCATTCATAGTACACACATACTTCATTATTTTTATTGCATTATGGAGCAACTACATTCTCCAACTATAGACATGTTCATAATTCATTATAAGGCCCAATATGCAATATTTTTCAAATCACACATCGGGATAATCAACATGACCACTCATAAGGTAAATAAGCAAATTTAGTAGATACACATTAACATGAGAGGCACATAGATCAATCAATAATTTTATGATAACATCAACAAGATAATGCAACATATTATCGTAAAGGTACTCATAGCATAAGGATACATGGAACTCATACTCATATGCAAGATTATAGAACTTAGCCAAACTATTAAGAATTTTCGTCTCAAACTTTAATATGAATAGAGGAAAATATGAGGATATCAACCACCTTACTACTTAATTCATTCTCCCCCACTTGGGTTAAACCCATCTAAGAACAATTCAAGACAACCGTAAGGAACTATGAATCACCGGGGCTTTTATTCTGGATAACTTCTTAGGCCATTTTCATCAAATCTTGTTAGGACCCTTACCAAACGTCTTCAAGGTCTCATACTTCAAAACTCAATAGACTTCTCATTAGGTGGGAACTCATACCAACTTAACTCATGAACATCAAGACTACGAACAAACCTTACTAACTAGGCATAACATCCTCCTCTTGGGATTTAAGTCTACACAAGTACATTAATTCAACACAAGGACAACTATGAAGCATTACTCATACTAAAGGGAAACTTTCAATTCATAATATTTACCACATTCCTCCAACACTCCTTAAGTCTACACCATAAATTTCTACTCTAATTGCACTGAACCATAAGGTAACTCATTGTCCCCCCAAAAGGACTTCATTCAACCATAGAAATCTTAGCAAACTAGAGCTCCATTCACAATAAAACTTCCAATAATAATTCCTCAAAACCTCATAGATCACACATAGTCATTGTTGGCATCAGAACAAACTATTACAAATCCACCTTCCCATATACATATTTAGTCATTACACTAGAATAAGCATCAAAACACACCTCCGTCTCCCTTAAACCTTTCATCATCACCCCTTCCAAGTAATCCCATATAAAAGACCACCGGATAAAGGAAATAAGTGAGAGAGATCATATGGAGTTTAGCTTTATGGCATGACACAAGAGTAATGAAGAAAGTGAACTTCTATTTTCTTATAGCCTCTTGCTCATAGATGTGTGGCGACTCACACTGGTGAACAAGACTCTACTAGATGTTCCTTGGGAGACATTGGACCCTAAGACTATCTCTATAACCTTATGCTCTGATACAAAGTTTATAACGACCCCTGAGTATCACATAGGTGTCACACGACGTACTAAACCTCTCGGAGGTCTTACATAAGCTTCTTAGATTTTATTCATAAAATAGGTTTTAAAAGTAGTGCGAAATTTAAATTTTTAACAACAAAGTCAATAAGGAAACTCTTTTATAAAACGTAACATGAACTAAGTCTCATCATCACAAGTCATCTTAGACACATTTTATCATCATAGGGTCACGACCCTTACATAGAAAAGAAGCTCATTCCTACTACAAAGTCTTTCATAGAAGAAAACTAGAAATAACACCTATGTCCTCGAACATATGAGGACATACCAAGAGTCTTGAGAGAACTATCTACTTTAAAAGATTCAATTCAAACATCCTCACTTTTTTCCACCTATACATGTAACAATATAGAAGAATATGGAGTTACTACAATTAAGCACTATCTATGGCAATCATGCAAAAGGATATTTTAGTTGAAATATGATTTTCATGCTATTTTTCATTAAAGAAAATCATGAACCAATTATAAATGACATCATACAAGTCAATCATTAACATACAAGGTATTACTACTATAATTCTCAACATGCAACGATATTCATTAAGTCACCCATTAACCATTTAAGCCCTATATCCAAAGTTATGTTAATGACCACAAAGGTAAGACACAGAGAGACCACCCATACAACTTCTTCAATACACACCTAAGTGTTCCTTAAGCCTACCAAAGATAAACATATTTACTTTCCATCACAACTCAATAAGTCACATAACCTTCATTAATATTAGACATAAGTCCGAAATGCCTTACCAACATTAGAAAAAAAGTCAACATACATCACTAACATCTATAGGAAACCATTTATCCATTAACATTACAAGAACTCACAAAGACTCCCTTCAAATGCCTACTTTTGCAAGGCGTAGATGGTGTTTTATTCCACTACCTACCCTAAGTAGTAAACCTTTAGGAAGACCTAGTTCATTACATTCATTTATGGGGGCTAGCTTTAACCGACATAGACCATGGGAGATTAACATAGAATCTCGGTATTAACCCCTACCAGTAACGAATCCCTGCATGCCTAAAGTAGGGTCATTCTTTTAGCCTTTGCGTGGAACACCACTAGCTAGTCCTATGTGGGTGCATAGTTAAGGTATAGGGAGATTTCTTCTAAGTACTACATCTCAACTCACGAAGAGTACCCAACTGAAGAGGTTACTTTTGGATACTACATATCTACTCACAAAAAGTATCCACTACTTTTCAAATCCTCTAGGTGCTAAACATTAGTTCGCACAGAGTTTTAGACTTTCATTACATTCATTGTCTATAGGTTAAAGGATTACTACTAAGTAATAAATCTCGACTCACGGAGAGTACTCGTCCCAACATATCATTCATTCATTGGAAAGCTCTTAAAAATATTGAGGTTGTTACTAGACACTACATCTCTACTCACAAAGAGTGTCCTCGCCAAATCCCCTATTCATTCATTAGAGTTCTATTGAGAAAATATTTCAATAAACTCACATTAATTATATTTCATTAGCTTCATTCATTCATTTATTATGTATGTATATGTGATAAAACCTTTCACATAACCACCATCATTCATGATATTGTCTTCTAAACATTATCATACTACGTTCATCATATATCACACATAACCATACTTCATATTCACATTATACTTCAATTAGTCATATTATCTTCAAAACTCACTTTCATAAATTCATAACACATCTCTATGCATATATATCATATAAGTACTTCACTTCACATTAAATGCCTTCAAGGCCACAACTACAATGCACATATATATTCTTATACATTAGTTAAACAACGCCAACATATATGGACCATACCACACAAGAGTAATTCAATAGGAAATAGAACAATTTAGGTCAACTTACCGTTCATCCAAGCCCTGATAACCTTTTCTGAATTCTCCAAAATTTTATCATAATTATGCATGGAAAGCAATAGATAACAACTATTCATCATAATATTAACACAGTTCTAACAGCATCCAATCACATACATCAAACCCACTTCGAAAGCCAAAACCTAAAAAATTAAGAGACCATCTGTTCAAGGAGTTTTTCATTTAAAATCATCACTTAAACCATAATATAATCATAATAATTCATTGGAAAACATTTAATGCAAGAACCCATTAGTGTGAGGAAGATTGGGTTTTTTTATCATTATTGTGAAACTTGAAAATCATTTGACAATCAACTCTATAGAGAATCTAACTCTAGATAAAGATTAACATACCTTAGTACTAAGAATCCCACTAAATTTGTATTGAAACATGGAGATTTTACCTCCTTCCTTGGAGCTTGAAAGTTCTTCAATGGAGGACTTGAATAGAGAGAGAATTTAGGATGAAGAGAGAGATTTTGATTCTCTAATTGAGGTTAGGGTTTTAGATTGGGGAAATAGGTGCAAAATGACTTAAAACAATATATTACACGCACCCAAAATACCAAAAAGCACCCCTGCATTAGTTGGGCCTTTTTTATTAAGTCTAACTTGCCTTTAAAACGACACGACCAAATAAGAGATATGGTTGCGCGTCGCGGAGGAACTTCCAAATCATGGTTATGGAATTTAATTTGAGATAAAGAGGTTCATGACAAGACCGTGTCGCAAGGAAACTTTTTCCTTTTAATTTCTCGAGGCGTGATGCGCCATGGGCCACAAAGCACATTGCATGCACGATATCTTTGCAGCCCCCTTTGCCAAAACATGGCTCCTCCTCAAGGGCCCTTTGGATTGTCCTTGGAGAGTTGTGCCTGGAATGTTTTACCGTAAACTAGATCATTAAGACACTAGGGTCACCTCAACTTATTTTACACTCCAAACAACACACCAAAACACATATAACATACTAGAACACACTAGCACACAGTAAGCTAGTTTTGGGCGTCTTGGTCATCCTTTGACGTCTGACTTGGAAACTCTTTAAAACGGAGTTGTAAGGCTGAATTTTATTATTTTAACAAGTTATTTACTCAAGAAACCCACGTGAAGCTCAAATTTATCCTAGTTCATTTTTATGGTCGTTACAATCTCCACCACTTAGAAAATCATTCATCCTCGAATGACACTAGAACATTTTCAAGTATTAAATGACTTAACTAGAAATATTATCATCAATACAACTTCATAGTCAATTCAAAAAACTTACAAGGAACTTCTCATCATTATCAACACTAAGAAGCACAAGCAACCATTCTCCCACACTTATGTAGACCAATCTAAGAACAATTTAAGACCACCATAAGGAACTATGACTCACCTGGGCCTTTATTCTTGATAACTATTAAAGCCATTTTCATCAAATGTTGTTAGGACCCTTAACAAGCATCTTCAAGGTCTCATACTTCATAACCCACTATACATCTGATAAGGTGGGAACTCATACAAACCTAATTCATGAACATCAAGACTACCAACCAATCTTAATAATTAGGCATAACATCCTCATCTTGGGATTTAAGCCTACACAAGAACTTCAATTCAACACAAGGATAACTATGAAGCATTACACATAAGAAAGGGAAACTTCAACTCTTACTATTTACCACATTCTTCCAACACTCCTCAAGTCTACACCTTAATTTTCTACTATCATTGCACACAACCATAAGGTAACTCTTTGTCCCCTAAAGAGGACTTTATTCAAACATATAGCTCTTATCAAGATAGAACTACATCAAATTCAACTTCCCATCATGATGCCTCGAACATCCTAAATCACACATAGTCATAGTTGGCATCACAAAAAACACTTCCAAATCCATCTTCCCATATACTCATCTAGTCACAACACCATAATTAGCATCAAAATAAACTATTACATAACTTTAACTAAGAACATAACATGGGGAATCCTTGAGACATAAGGATCCCTTTCCTTGAACTTGGGATAGTTACTCAAGCCCTTAACTTTAATGGACATCCTCTAATCATCACCACTTACACTTTGTGTAAAAAGATAAAGAAGAATGGTGTTCGTACAAGAATGCACTAGGTATAGAAACCATGCAAGAACATGCATTTGAAGAGGACATTTTGTTAGAAACCATGAATCATTACTTTAAAAAGAATCTTCATAAACATTGGCACAATTACACAATATAGTCCACACACATCATATAGCATAGACACTATTCATGAAAAGACACCAAACCACATGTATTGCATTTAAACCACATCAATCTTGTTCATAATATTATCTTACTTTACCTTAATAAATTAACCCCTAAATAAGCCTCTAGTAATACTTGGTGCAATTTATGAATAGTGTCTGATTCCACAATTCTCACTCAAGCATCTCCTTAAGGTCACAGAGGTGAACATTCATGCAACCTTTATTAACTGAAACAAAGGCATAAATAGAAACATAGCATATCATAGGACACATACTTCGCATGCGAACCAACATGTTCCATGAACCACCTATAATACCCAATCCAAGAAAACATGCAAGCAAACAATACCCATAACACCATGAATAAGGAAATAGTCAACAAATGCATACTTGGAATTCATTTCATAAAGACATCATAAGACTTTAATCATAATCCCAATCTAAGCTGACTAGTGTAATGTACATGTGAAACCCATAACCTCAGACATTATAAGTAAACTCAAAAAGAGACCACAAGCATATCATTACTTCATATGTACAAATTAATACCTTCATCATATAGTCAATAAGACCAGCATTATGCATATAAGGTAATATCTCATCATATAGACACCATAGGACTCATACTATGCATATTATCAGACAATTACATAAATACCATAACGACATTCATGAGAGACATATACATTTACATATAAATATAGAACACCTTCCTAGAACTCCCTTCAAGAACTACTTGTGCAATGCATAGGTAAAGTCACATACCCTCACCTACACTAAGCAATTTCCCTTAGGTTATCCTAGTTAGGATTCATTACTTTACTTCCATTGTCCATTTTACTTTGCAGAAATCCTAGCCTCAATGACAATAAGACCATGTAAGACAAACATGGAATTTGGTGTCGTCCGCTCACACCAAAAGAGGGAATCTTTCTTGCCAAGGTAATACATGAGTATCATGCTAGCATATTAGGTTATATCACTTGCTAGATCTAATGGGGAAACATACTTATGGAAACTTGGAGGTTTATATGGAAACCCTCTTTATGCCTATTAGGCATTTTAGTTATCCACCTCGTGATTATTATGGTGAACAAGCTTTCTCAAATTGGGAAAGGGCACCCCTCATTATAAATTTCACTCGTTGCTAAACTAAATTCCCTTTATTGAAATGTTTTTATTAACTTTACTTCCTAAAAATGGATTTAGGAGGTTTAACTCCATATATGCTTAGCTCATAGGTTATAGATGAGAAGTTGTCTTTTCATCAACCTAAATCACGTGAGAAAACCTTTCAGAAGGACATAGCATATACAAGCAATATCTAGTTTAGAGTACAATTGAGAATATCTTTCAAGAGACCCCCTCTTTACTAGACTATCATACATGCTTCATTATATGCATTCACGTGTGTGTATGAGTACTTACATGAGAAGACCTTTCACATAAACACATTTAGATACTACAGATATGCATACTTCATCATATCATATACTTTCATGTTCATAGCATATACTTTAATGTTCATAGCCTAATCATTCATTCATCTTCATTTACATAGAGTAATCACCCTAGAACTATCCTATCAAGGTGGACATATGCAATATATAGGCAAAGTCCGATACCCTTGCCTACACAAGTACACCTATAAAGTCATCCTAGTTAAAATACATTTCTTACATTCATGGACATATACTTTACATGCATAGTAGTAGACATTAGTGCATCTGAGAACATATCACGAATCTATACAACCTATCAACATGCATGAGGTGTGTGAATATTGGACAAACTGATCACATAATGTCTATCAACATAATATTGAGGCAGCCACCCTCTTAAGACGACAATGCATATTCATACATAGACCACACACCACATTATAGCATAAGAGACAAGACATGTTTAACACTTGAATCTAAGAATCCTAGTGTTGGTTAAGATCACACATTCATATAGGGGTACATAGGTAGGGGTAATTCATCATTAGCATTTTGTCATTGACAAGCACAAAGACCGTACCTAACCCTAACACCTTCATTCAATTATCATGACATTATCAATGCACCCTACATCATAAAGTAGAAAGACTAGGCATACAGCTTCAAATGATTGATCATCATAGCCACACTTCACAACATTAATTGGCATTCAAGGACATGATCACAAGATATAGATATATAAACAAGAAGGCAAACACCCCCACCATAAGTGGACCATACAAATCAACACAATTCAATGTCAATTCTATACTAAATAGAGAGAGATCTAGGTCAATTCACCAATACTTCAAATATATGATCACCATTGATCAATTCATAATCAATTGACATAGATAAACATATAATTAAGCAATTTATTACAATCTAAACATAATCCAATCATCATCTAATCAAATTATATCATAAATTGAGAAATTAGGGATATCATGGGTTATTCGTGGAATTGAATTAAAATCATTGGTTAATAACAAATTCACCATTAGAATGATTTTGAAATTAGTTTGACAATGAACTCATGGCTAGATTGAAAATGGGAATTTTGGTCTTGGAATCACGTTTGAAATCTTTGAGTTAACACCTTAGATAATGGATAACTAAGGATGAAAGATAATCATACCTTATTCATTGAATACCCATGAAAAATTGGAGAAGAAACCGTAAAAATCCAGCCCCTAGATTAAACTTTAATTTACCCTCCAATGGAGGTTTGAGAGAATTTGGATGAGAAGAGAGTTTTGGGATTTTTGGTTTTCTTATGGGGTGTTGGGGTTTTGACTTGGAAAAGTGGTTGAATAAGCCTTAAAAATTGTTTATAATCGACTCCTAAATCTACCAAAACACTACCATACTTATTTTGACGTATGGACATGTCAAACTTAACTTTCATTTTTGGAATATTCATCGTGGAGTCCACGATGCAGAGTTGTTCCCACATGATTTTTTTGAATTAATTCTTGGGACAGTAGAGTACGCATTGTGTCCGCGATGCAGAGCTGTCACGACCGGGAGCACCCCCTACAAGTAACATGCCATACTAGATCTCTCAGAGGTCTTATACAAGCCCATAGTTATCATTCATCGCATAGTCATAGTAAATTTGGCGGAAAATTTAAAACTTTTCATAGCACATCATATGCTAGAAAGACCACTTCATATATATATATATATATA